>NW_023000522.1:0-911 GCF_900245975.1 Drosophila guanche | reverse complement strand
TTTTTTTTTTTTTTTTTTCGAAATTTTGACTTTAAAAACTCGGGAAAAGTCGGTCTTATTTTCTATGGCAGATCTTGTTTTTTAAGAACTAGCAATTTTGTTACTTTTCGTTTAAGGTTTTTTCAGAGGTTGCGGCTTGTTTTTTCACATAACTTAAGTATCTTAATTGTGGTTGTAAAAAACTTTGATTATCTGAAAAATTGATTGATACTGCTCTAAAATGGATCCAAACTCTGTGTGGTTTTGGCCTACCGTCTGGGTAAAGCTTTTAAATCCAAAAATGTTGATTGATGTGAGATTTTTTTTTCGATATTTTTACTTTAAAAACTTGGGTTTTTTTTCTATGGCAGAACTTGTTTTTTAAGAACTTATTAAGGAAGTAGTTGTAAGTTTAAGGTTTCTTCAGAGGTTGCGGTTTGTTTTTACACATAACTTAAGTATCTTAATTTTGGTTGTAAAAAACTTTGATTATCTGAAAAGTTGATTGATACTGCTATAAAATGGATCCAAACTCTGTGTGATTTTGGCTTACCGTCTCGTAAAAGCTTTGAAATGCAAACATGTTGATTTTTGTGAGGTATTTTTAACGACATTTTGACTTCAAAATCTCTGGAAAAGTCGGGTTTATTTTCTATGGCAGAACTTGTTTTTTAAGAACTAGTAATTTTGTAATTTTTGGTTTAAGGTTTGTTCAGAGGTTGCGGTTTGTTTATTCACATAACTTAAGTATCTTAATTTTGGTTGTAAAAAACTTTGATTATCTGAAAAGTTGATTGATACTGCTATTAAATGGATCCAAACTGTTTGTGGTTTTGGCCCACCGTCTCGGAAAAGCTTTGAAATGCAAAAATGTTGATTGATGTGAGATTTTTTTTTTTCGAAATTTTGACTTTAAAATTTGGGAAAAGTCG
>NW_023000521.1:0-911 GCF_900245975.1 Drosophila guanche | reverse complement strand
CAGACGGTAGGCCAAAACCACACACAGTTTGGATCCATTTTATAGCAGTATCAATCAACTTTTCAGATAATCAAAGTTTTTTACAACCAAAATTAAGATACTTAAGTTATGTGAAAAAACAAACCGCAACCTCTGAAAAAGCCTTAAACTTAAAATTACTTCCTTAATAAGTTCTTACACAACAAGTTCTGCCATAGAAAATAAACCCGAGATTTTAAAGTCAAAATTTCGTACAAAATACCTCACAAAAATCAGCATTTTTGCATTTCAAAGCTTTACCCAGACGGTAGGCCAAAACCACACAGAGTTTGGATCCATTTTATGGCAGAATCAATCAACTTTTCAGATAATCAAAGTTTTTTGCAACCAGATCTTAGATACTTAAGTTATGTGAAAAAAACAAACCGCAACCTCTGAAAAAAACATAAAACAAAAAATTACAAAATTGTTAGTTCTTAAAAAACTAGTTCTTCCATAGAAAATAAACCCGACTTTTCCCGAGTTTTTAATGTCAAAATTTCGAAAAAAAAGTCTCACAACAATCAACATTTTTGCATTTCAAAGCTTTTCCGAGACGGTAGGTCAAACCCACAAACAGTTTGGATCCATTTTATAGCAGTATCAATCAACTTTTCAGATAGTCAAAGTTTTTTACAACCAAAATTAAGATACTTAAGTTATGTGAAAAAACAAACCGCAACCTCTGAAAAAACCTTAAACTTAAAATTACTTCCTTAATAAGTTCTTACAAAACAAGTTCTGCCATAGAAAATAAACCCGAGATTTTAAAGTCAAAATTTCGTACAAAATACCTCACAAAAATCAACATTTTTGCATTTCAAAGCTTTACCCAGACGGTAGGCCAAAACCACACAGATTTTGGATCCATTTTATAGCAGTATCAATCAACT
>NW_023000520.1:0-911 GCF_900245975.1 Drosophila guanche | reverse complement strand
TGATTGATGTGAGATTTTTTTTTTTTTTTCGATATTTTTACTTTAAAAACTCGGGAAAAGTTGGGTTTATTTTCTTTGGCAGAACGTGTTTTTTAGGAACTTATTAAGGAAGTAATTTTAAGTTTAAGGTGTTTTCAGATGTTGCGGTTGGTTTTTCACATAACTTAAGTTACTTAATTTTGGTTGTAAAAAACTTTGATTATCTGAAAAGTTGATTGATACTGCTATAATATGGATCCAAACTCTGTGTGGTTTTGGCCTACCGTCTGGGTAAAGCCTTGAAATGCAAACATGTTGATTTTTGTGAGGTATTTTTTACAAATTTTTGACTTTAAAAATTCGGGAAAAGTCGGGTTTATTTTCTATTGAAGAACTTTTCTTTTAAACATTTTCAAAGTTTGTTACTTTTTTGTTTAAGGTTTTTTAGAAGTAGCGGTTTGTTTTTTCACATAACTTACCCATCTTAGACCTGGTTGTAAAGAACTTTGATTACTTTAATTTTTCATAGGTTGCGGTTTGTTTTTTCACATAACTTAAGTATCTTAATTTTGGTTGTAAAAAACCTTGATTATCTAAAAAGTTGATTGATACTGCTATTAACTGGATCCAAACTGTTTGTGGTTTTGGCCTACCGTCTCGGAAAAGCTTTGAAATGCAAAAATGTTGATTGTTGTGAGGTATTTGGACGAAATTTTGACTTTAAAAACTCGGGTTTTTTCTATGGCAGAACTTGTTTTTTAAGAACTTATTAAGAAAGTAATTTTAAGTTTAAGGTTTTTTCAGAGGTTGCGGTTTGTTTTTTTACATAACTTAAGTATCTTAATTTTGGTTGTAAAAAACGTTGATTATCTGAAAAGTTGATTGATACTGCTATAAAATGGATCCAAACTGTGTGGTATTGGCCTACCGTC
>NW_023000519.1:0-911 GCF_900245975.1 Drosophila guanche | reverse complement strand
AAATTAAGATACTAAAGTTATTTGAGAAAACAAACCGCAACCTCTGAAAAAACCTTAAACTGAAAATTACTTCCTTAATAAGTTCTTAAAAAACAAGTTCTGCCATATAAAATAAAGCCGACTTTTTCCGAGTTTTTAAAGTAAAAATTTCGAAAACAAAAAATCTCACAACAATCAACATTTTTGCATTTTAAAACTTTACCCAGACGGTAGGCCAAAACCACACAGACTTTGGATCCATTTTATAGCAGAATCAATCAACTTTTCAGATAATCAAAGTTTTTTACAACCAAAATCAAGAAACTTAAGTTATATGAAAAAACAAACCGCAACCTCTGAAAAAAACCTCTGAAAACAGACGGTAGGCCAAAACCACACAGAGTTTGGATCCATTTTATAGCAGAATCAATCAACTTTTCAGATAATCAAAGTTTTTTGCAACCAGATCTAAGATACTTAAGTTATGTGAAAAAACAAACCGCAAAGTCTGAAAAAAACCTTAAACTAAAAATTACTTCCTTAATAAGTTCTTAAAAAACAAGTTCTGCCATAGAAAATAAACCTGACTTTTCCCAAGTTTTTAAATTCAAAAATTCGAAAAAAAAAATCTCACAACAATCCACATTTTTGCATTTCAAAGCTTTACCCAGACGGTAGGCCAAAACCACACAGAGTTTCGATCCATTTTATAGCAGTATCAATCAACTATTCAGATAATCAAAGTTTTTTACAACCAAAATTAAGATACTTAAGATATGTGAAAAAACAAACCGCAACCTCTGAAAAAACCTTAAACTAACAATTTCAAAATTGCTAATTCTTAAAAAACAATTTCTGCCATAGAAAATAAATCCGACTTTTCCCGAGTGTTTAAAGTCAAAATTTCGAAAAAAAAAAATCTCACAACAATC
>NW_023000518.1:0-911 GCF_900245975.1 Drosophila guanche | reverse complement strand
AAGTTTGTAAAAAACAAGTTCTGCCATAGAAAATAAACCCGACTTTTCCCGAGTTTTTAAAGTAAAAATATCGAAAAAAAAATCTCACATCAATCAACATTTTTGCATTTCAAAGCTTTACCCAGACGGCAGGCCAATACCACACAGTTTGGATCCATTTTATAGCAGTATCAATCAACTTTTCAGATAATCAAAGTTTTTTACAACCAAAATTAAGATATTTAAGTTATGTAAAAAAACAAACCACCACCTCTGAAAAAACCTTAAACTAAAAATTACAAAGTTACTAGTTCTTAAAAAACAAGTTCTGTCATAGAATATAAAACAAACTTTTCCCGAGTTTTTAAAGTCAAAATTTCAAAAAAAAAAAATCTCACAACAATCCACATTTTTGCATTTCAAAGCTTTTCCGAGACGGTAGGCCAAAACCACACAGAGTTTGGGTCCACTTTATAGCAGTATTAATCAACTTTTCAGATAATCAAAGTTTTTTACAACCAAAATTAAGATACTTAAGTTATGTAAAAAAACAAACCCCAACCTCTGAAAAAACATTAAACTAAAAATTACAAAGTTACTAGTTGTTAAAAAACAAGTTCTGTCATAGAATATAAAACAAACTTTTCCCGAGTTTTTAAAGTCAAAATTTCAAAAAAAAAAATCTCACAACAATCCACATTTTTGCATTTCAAAGCTTTTCCGAGACGGTAGACCAAAACCACACAGTTTGAATCCATTTTATAGCAGTATCAATCAACTTTTCAGATAATCAAAGTTTTTTACAACCAAAATTAAGATACTTAAGTTATGTGAAAAAACAAACCGCAACCTCTGAACAAACCTTAAACCAAAAATTACAAAATTACTAGTTCTTAAAAAACAAGTTCTGCCATAGAAAATAAACCCAACTC
>NW_023000517.1:0-911 GCF_900245975.1 Drosophila guanche | reverse complement strand
AAAATTACTTCCTTAATAAGTTCTTAAAAAACAAGTTCTGCCATAGAAAATAAACCCGACTTTTCCCGAGTTTTGAAAGTCCAAATTTCGAAAAAAAAAAAAATCTCACAACAATCAACATTTTTGCATTTCGAAGGTGTATCCCAGACGGTAAGGCAAAATCACAAGGTGTTTGGATTCACTTTTTATCTGCATCAATCAGATTTTCAGACAATGATAGTTCTTTACAATCAGATCTAAGATACTTAAGTTATGTGAACTAAAAATTAAAAAATTACTAGTTCTTAGAAAACAAGTTCTGCCATAGAAAATAAACATGACTTTTCCCGAGTTTTTAAAGTCAAAATTTCGTAAAAAATACCTTACAAAAGTCAACAATTTTGCATTTCAAAGCTTTACCCAGACGGTAGGCCAAACCCACACAGAGTTTGGATCCATTTTATAGCAGTATCAATCAACTTTTCAGATAATCAAGATTTTTTACAACGAAAATTAAGATACTTAAGTTATGTGAAAAAACAAACCACAACCTCTGAAAAAACCTTAAACTTAAAATTACATCCTTAATAAGTTCCTAAAAAACAAGTTCTGCCATAGAAAATAAACCAGGGTTTTTAATGTCAAAATTTCGTACAAAATACCTCACAAAAATCAACATATTTACATTTCAAAGCTTTACCCAGACGGTAGGCCAAAACCACACAGAGTTTGGATCCATTTTATAGCAGAATCAATCAACTTTTCAGATAATCAAAGTTTTTTGCAACCAGATCTTAGATACTTAAGTTATGTGAAAAAAACAAACCGCATCCTCTGAAAAAACATTAAACAAAAAATTACAAAATTGTTAGTTCTTAAAAAACAAGTTCTGGCATAGAAAATAAACCCGACTTTTCCCGAGCTTTTAAAGT
>NW_023000516.1:0-911 GCF_900245975.1 Drosophila guanche | reverse complement strand
AGAACTTATTAAGGAAGTAATTTGTGGTTTAATGTTTTTTCAGAGGTTTCGGTTTGTTTTTTCACATAACTAAAGTATCTTAGATCTGGTTGCAAAAAACTTTGATTATCTGAAAAGTTGATTGATTCTGCTATAAAATGGATCCAAACTATGTATGGTTTTGGCCTACCGTCTGGGTAAAGCTATGAAATGCAAAAATGTTGATTTTTGTGAGGTATTTTTTACGAATTTTTGACTTTAAAAACTCGGGAAAAGTCGGGTTTATTTTCTATGGCAGAACTTGTTTTTTGAGAACTTATTAAGGAAGTAATTTGTGGTTTAATGTTTTTTCAGAGGTTTCGGTTTGTTTTTTCACATAACTAAAGTATCTTAGATCTGGTTGCAAAAAACTTTGATTATCTGAAAAGTTGATTGATACTGCTATAAAATGGATCCAAACTCTGTGTGGTTTTGGCCTACCGTCTCGGAAAAGCTTTGAAATGCAAAAATGTGGATTGTTGTGAAATTTTTTTTTTCCATATTTTTACTTTAAAAACTCGGTAGAAGTCGGTTTTATTTTCTATGCCAGAACTTGTTTTTTAAGAACTAGCAATTTTGTAATTTTTAGTTTAAGGTTTTTTCAGAGGTTCCGGTTTGTTTTTTCACATAAGTTAAGTATCTAAGATCTGGTTGCAAAAAACTTTGACTATCAGAAAAGTTGATTGATTCTGCTATAAAATGGATCCAAACTCTGTGTTGTTTTGGCCTACCGTCTGGGTAAAGCTTTGAAATGCAAAAATGTTGATTTTTGTGAGGTATATTGTACGAAATTTTGACTTTAAAAACTCGGGTTTATTTTCTATGGCAGAACTTGTTTTTTAAGAACTAGGTATGTCAGTAATTTTAAGTTTAAGGTTTTTTCAGAGGTTGCG
>NW_023000515.1:0-912 GCF_900245975.1 Drosophila guanche | reverse complement strand
TTAAACTAAAAATAACTTCCTTAATAAGTTCCTAAAAAACAAGTTCTGGCATAGAAAATAAACCCGACTTTTCCCGAGTTTTTAAAGTCAAAAATTCGTAAAAAATACCTCACAAAAATCAACATTTTTGCATTTCAAAGCTTTTCCGAGACGGTAGGCCAAAACCACACAGAGTTTGGATCCATTTCATAGCAGTATCTATCAATTTTTCAGATAATCAAAGTTTTTTACAACCAAAATTAAGGTACTTAAGTTATGTGAAAAACAAACCGCAACCTCTGAAAAAACCTTAAACTAAAAATAACTTCCTTAATAAGTTCCTAAAAAACAAGTTCTGGCAAAGAAAATAAACCCGACTTTTCCTGAGTTTTTAAAGTCAAAAATTCGTAAAAAATACCTTACAAAAATCAACATTTTTGCATTTCAAAGCTTTACCCAGACGGTAGGCCAAAACCACACAGAGTTTGGATCCATTTTATAGCAGTATCAATCAACTTTTCAGATAATCAAAGTTTTTTTTCAACCAGATCTAAGATACTTAAGTTATGTGAAAAAACAAACCGCAACCTCTGAAAAAACCTTAAACTTAAAATTACTTCCTTAATAAGTTCTTAAAAAACAAGTTCTGCCATAGAAAATAAACCCGACTTTTCCTGAGTTTTTAAAGTCAAAATTTCGAAAAAAAAATCTCACAACAATCAACATTTTTGCAATTCAAAGCTTTTCCGAGACGGTACGCCAAAACCACACAGAGTTTGGATCCATTTTATACCAGTATCAATCAACTTTTCAGATAATAAAAGTTTTTTACAACCAAAATTTAGATACTTAACTTATGTGAAGAAACAAACCGCAACCTCTGAAAAAAACTTAAACTTAAAGATACTTTCTTAATAAGTTCTTAAAAAACAA
>NW_023000514.1:0-912 GCF_900245975.1 Drosophila guanche | reverse complement strand
TATAGCAGAATCAATCAACTTTTCAGATAATCAAAGTTTTTTTGCAACCAGATCTAAGATACTTATGTTATGAAAAAAAACAAACCGCAAGCTCTAAAAAAAACCTTAAACTAAAAATTACTTCCTTAATACGTTTTTAAAAGAAAAGTTCTTCCATAGAAAATAAACCCGACTTTTCCCGAATTTTTAAAGTAAAAATATCGAAGAAAAAAAAAATCTCACAACAATCAACATTTTTGCATTTCAAAGCTTTTCCGAGACCGTAGGCCAAAACCACAAACAGTTTGGATCCATTTAATAGCAGTATCAATTAACTTTTCAGATAATCAAAGTTTTTTACATCCAAAATTAAGATACTTAAGTTATGTGAAAAAACGAACCGCAACCTCTGAAAAAACTTTAAACTAAAAATTACAAAATTGCTAGTTCTTAAAAAACAAGTTCTGCCATAGAAAATAAATCCAACTTTTCCCGAGCTTTTAAAGTCAAAATTTCGAAGAAAAAAAATCTCACTTTTCCGAGACGTTAGGCCAAAACCACAAACAGTTTGGATCCATTTAATAGCAGTATCAATCAACTTTTTAGATAATCAAGGTTTTTTACAAACAAAATTAAGATACTTAAGTTATGTGAAAAACCAACCGCAACATCTGAAAAAACCTTAAACTAAAAATTACTTCCTTAATAAGTTCCTAAAAAACAAGTTCTGCCAAAGAAAAAAAAACCCGAGTTTTTAAAGTCAAAATTTCGTACAAAATACCTCACAAAAATCAACATTTTTGCATTTCAAAGCTTTTCCGAGACGGTAGGCCAAAACCACAAAAAGTTTGGATCCATTTAATAGCAGTATCAATCAACTTTTCAGATAATCAAAGTTTTTTACAACCAAAATTAAGATACTTAAGTTATGTG
>NW_023000513.1:0-912 GCF_900245975.1 Drosophila guanche | reverse complement strand
TATATTTTCTATGGCAGAATCTGTTTTTTAGAAACTTATTAAGGAATTTATTTTTAGTTTCAGGTTTTTTTCAGAGGTTGCGGTTTGTTTTTTCACATAACTTAAGTATCTAAGATCTGGTTGCAAAAAACTTTGATTATCTGAAAAGTTGATTGATACTGCTATAAAATGGATACAAACTCTGTGTGGTTTTGGCCTACCGTCTGGGTAAAGCTTTAAAATGCAAAAATGTTGATTGTTGTGAGATTTTTTTTTCCCAAATTTTGACTTTAAGAACTCGGGAAAAGTCGGGTTTATTTTCTATGGCAGAACTTGTTTTTAAGGAACTAGCAATTTTGTAATTTTAAGTTTAAGGTTTTTCCAGAGGTTGCGGTTTGATTTTTCACATAACTTAAGTATCTAAGATCTGGTTGCAAAACACTTTTATTATCAGAAAAGTTGATTGATTCTGCTATAAAATGGATCCAAACTCTGTGTGGTTTTGGCCTACCGTCTGGGTAAAGCTTTGAAATGCAAAAATTTTGATTTTTGTGAGGTATTTTGTACGAAATTTTGACTTTAAAAACTCGGGTTTTTTTTCTATGGCAGAACTTGTTTTTTAAGAACTTATTAAGGAAGTAGTTTTAAGTTTAAGGTTTTTTCAGAGGTTGCGGTTTGTTTTTTCACATAACTTAAGTATCTTAATTTTGGTTGTAAAAAACTTTGATTATCTAAAAAGTTGATTGATACTGCTATAAAATGGATCCAAACTGTTTGTGGTTTTGGCCTACCGTCTGGGTAAAGCTTTGAAATGCAAAAATGTTGATTGATGTGAGATTTTTTGTTTTCGATATTTTTACTTCAAAAACTCGGGAAAAGTCGAGTTTATTTTCTATGGCAGAACTTGTTTTTTAGGAACTTATTAAGGTTGTA
>NW_023000511.1:0-912 GCF_900245975.1 Drosophila guanche | reverse complement strand
TCGAAAACAAAAAATCTCACAACAATCAACATTTTTGCATTTCAAAGCTTTACCCAGACGGTAGGCCAAAACCACACAGAGTTTGGATCCATTTTATAGCAGTATCAATCAACTTTTCAGATAATCAAAGTTTTTTGCAACCAGATCTAAGATACTTAAGTTATGTGAAAAAACAAACCGCAAAGTCTGAAAAAACCTTCAACTAAAAATTACTTCCTTAATAAGTTATTAAAAAACAAGTTCTGCCATAGAAAATAAACCCGACTTTTCCCGAGTTTTTAAAGTCAAAAATTCGAAAAAAAAATCTCACAACAATCCACATTTTTGCATTTCAAAGCTTTTCTGAGACGGTAGGCCAAAACCACATAGAGTTTGGATCCATTTTATAGAAGTATCAATCAACTATTCAGATAAGCAAAGTTTTTTACAACCAAAATTAAGATACTTAAGTTATATGAGAAAACAAACCGCAACCTCTGAAAAAACCTTAAAATAAAAGTTACTTCCTTAATAAGTTCTTAAAAAACAAGTTTTGCCATAGAAAATAAACCCGACTTTTTCCGAGTTTTTAAAGTCAAAATTTCGAAAAAAAAAATCTCACAACAATCCACATTTTTGCATTTCAAAGCTTTACCAAGACGGTAGGCCAAAACCACACAGAGTTTGGATCCATTTTATAGCAGAATCAATCAACTTTTCAGATAATCAAAGTTTTTTGCAATCAGATCTAAGATACTTAAGTTATGTGAAAAAACCGCAACCTCTGAAAACCCCTTAAACTAAAAATTACAAAATTGATATTTCTTAAAAAAAAAGTTCTGCCATAGAAAATAAAGCCGACTTTTCCCGAGTTTTTAAAGTCAAAATTTCGAAAAAAAAAAAATCTCACAACAATCCACATTTTTGCATTTC
>NW_023000510.1:0-912 GCF_900245975.1 Drosophila guanche | reverse complement strand
TGGCAGAACTTGTTTTTTAAGAACTTATTAAGAAAGTAATTTTAAGTTTCAGGTTTTTTCAGAGGTTTCGGTTTGTTTTTTTACATAACTTAAGTATCTTAATTTTGGTTGTAAAAAACTTTGATTATCTGAAAAGTTGATTGATACTGCTATAATATAGATCCAAACTCTGTGTGGTTTTGGCCTACCGTCTGGGTAACGCTTTGAAATGCAAACATGTTGATTTTTGTGAGGTATTTTTTACAAAATTTTGACTTTAAAAATTCGGGAAAAGTCGGTTTTATTTTCTATGGAAGAACTTTTCTTTTAAAAATTTGTTCCTTTTTTGTTTAAGGTTTTTTAGAAGTAGCGGTTTGTTTTTTCACATAACTTGACCATCTTAGACCTGGTTGTAAAGAACTTTGATTACTTTTATTTTTCATAGGTTGCGGTTTGTTTTTTTACATAACTTAAGTATCTTAATTTTGGTTGTAAAAAACTTTGATTATCTAAAAAGTTGATTGATACTGCTATTAAATGGATCCAAACTGTTTGTGGTTTTGGCCTACCGTCTCGGAAAAGCTTTGAAATGCAAAAATGTTCATTTTTGTGAGGTATTTGGACGAAATTGTGACTTTAAAAACTCGGGTTTATTTTCTATGGCAGAACTTGTTTTTTAAGAACTAGCAATTTTGTAATTTTTAGTTTAAGGTTTTTTCAGAGGTTTCGGTTTGTTTTTCACATAACTTGTGTATCTTAACTGTGGTTGTAAAAAACTTTGATTATCTGAAAAGTTGATTGATACTGCTATAAAATGGATCCAAACTGTTTGTGGTTTTGGCCTACGGTCTCGGAAAAGCTTTGAAATGCAAAAATGTTGATTGTTGTGAGATTTTTTTTTTCGAAATTTTGACTTTAAAAACTCGGGAAAAG
>NW_023000509.1:0-912 GCF_900245975.1 Drosophila guanche | reverse complement strand
TGCCAAAGAAAAAAAAACCCGAGTTTTTAAAGTCAAAATTTCGTACAAAATACCTCACAAAAATGAACATTTTTGCATTTTAAAGCTTTACCCAGACGGTAGGCCAAAACCACACAGAGTTTGGATCCATTTTATAGCAGAATCAATCAACTTTTCAGATAATCAAAGTTTTTTACAACCAAAATTAAGATACTTTAGTCATGTGAAAAACCAACCGCAACATCTGAAAAAACCTTAAACTAAAAATTACTTCCTTTATAAGTTCCCAAAAAACAAGTTCTGCCAAAGAAAATAAACCCAACTTTTCCCGAGTGTTTAAAGTAAAAATATCGGAAAAAAAAATCTCACATCAATTAACATTTTTGCATTTCAAAGGCTTATCCAGACGGTAGGCCAAAACCACTCAGTTTGGATCCATTTATAGCAGTATCAATCAACTTTTCAGATAATCAAAGTTTTTTACAAACAAAATTAAGATACTTAAGTTATGTGAAAAAACGAACCACAACCTCTGAAAAAACCTTAAACTTAAAATTACTTTCTTAATAAGTTCTTAAAAAACAAGTTCTGCCATAGAAAAAAACCGAGTTTTTAAAGTCAAAATTTCGTACAAAATACCTCACAAAAATGAACATTTTTGCATTTTAAAGCTTTACCGAGACGGTAGGCCATAACCACACAGAGTTTGAATCCATTTAATAGCAGTATCAATAAACTTTTCAGATAATCAAAGTTTTTTACATCCAAAATTAATATACTTAAGTTATGTGAAAAAACGAACCACAACCTCTGAAAAAACCTTAAACTTAAAATTACTTTCTTAATAAGTTCTTAAAAAACAAGTTCTGCCATAGAAAAAAAAACCCGAGTTTTTAAAGTCAAAATTTCGTACAAAATACCTCACAAAAATGA
>NW_023000508.1:0-912 GCF_900245975.1 Drosophila guanche | reverse complement strand
GTGGTTAAAAGTCGGCAGAGGCAGAGGCCGAGTGAAGCAGAGTGTGAATGAGAGAATGTGAAATGAACAACAAAACTGCAGGACAGTGTGGGTTTAGCCACTGCTAATTAATTTCTTCTTTCTGGCTATAATAATGTTCCAATCGGATCCCAATTTGGTGATCTGATAAATATGGCCATTCCCTACAGAATGGCGTTTTTAGTTTTCTTTTATCTTTAAAATTGTAGATTTGGGAGGTTTTCGCCCTTTTGCTGTGTCGGAAGGGGGGGGGCACATTTTTTAAATACACTTGTAACAGTGTGAGCATACAGAAGTCTGGATGCAAAATTTGGTGGCTCTAGCTTTTATAGTCTCTGAGATTCAGGTGCTCAACACGATGGACGGACAGACGGACGGACAGACGGACAGACAGACAGACAGGGCTCAATCGTCTCGGCTATTGATGGTGATCAAGAATATATACATTTTATGGGGTCGGAAACGATTCCTTCTGTGTGTTATATACATTAATGTGAAAAGAACAACAAAAGCTGCAGGACAGTGTGGGTTTAGTCACTGCTAATTAATTTCTTCTTTCTGGCTATAATAATGATCCAATCGGATCCCAATTTATTGATCTGATAGATATGGCCATTCCCTACAGAATGGCGTTTTTAGCTTTCTTCTATCTTTAAAATTGTAGATGTGGAAGTTTTTCGGCCTTTTGCGAGGGTGGAATGGGGCGGGGCACATTTTTTAAATACACTTGTAACAGTGTGAGCATACAGAAGTCTGAATGCAAAATTTGGTGGCTCTAGCTTTTATAGTCTCTGAGATTCAGGTGCTCAACAAGATGGACGGACAGACGGACGGACAGACGGACGGACAGACGGACAGACAGACGGACAGACAGACAGGGCTCAATCGACTCGG
>NW_023000507.1:0-912 GCF_900245975.1 Drosophila guanche | reverse complement strand
AGATAATCAAAGTTTTTTGCAACCAGATCTAAGATACTTAAGTTATGTGAAAAAAACAAACCGCTACTTCTAAAAAAACCTTAAATTAAAAATTACATCATTAATAAGTTCCTAAAAAGAAGTTCTGCATAGAAAATAACCCGACTCTTCCCAAATTTTTAAAGTCAAAATTTCGTAAAAAATACCTCACAAAAATCAACATTTTTGCATATCAAAGCTTTTCCCAGACGGTAGACCAAAACCACACACAGTTTGGATACATTTTATAGCAGTATCAATCAACTTTACAGATAATCAAAGCTTTTTGCAACCAGATCTAAGATACTTAAGTTATGTGAAAAAACAAACCGCTACTTCTAAAAAAACCTTAAATTAAAAATTACATCTTTAATAAGTTCCTAAAAAAAAGTTCTGCCATAGAAAATAAACCGGACTGTTCCCGAGTTTTTAAAGTCAATATTTCGACAATAAAAATCTCACAACAACCAACATTTTTGCATTTCAAAGCTTTACCCAGACGGTAGACCAAAACCACAAAGAGTTTGGATCCATTTTATAGCAGTATCAATCAACTTTTCAGATAATCAAAGTTTTGTACAACCACAATTAAAATACTTAAGTTATGTGAAAAAACAAACCGCAACCTCTGAAAAAACCTTAAACTAAAAATTACAAAATTGCTAGTTCTTAAAAAACAAGATCTGTCATAGAATATAAAAGCGACTTTTCCCGAGTTTTTAAAGTCAAAATTTCGAAAAAAAAAATCTCACAACAATCAACATTTTTGCATTTCAAAGCTTTTCCGAGACGGTAGGCCAAAACCACACAGAGTTTGGATCCACTTTATAGCAGTATCAATCAACTTTTCAGATAATCAAAGTTTTTTAAAACCAAAATTAAGATACTTAAGTT
>NW_023000506.1:0-912 GCF_900245975.1 Drosophila guanche | reverse complement strand
GTTGATTGTTGTGAGATTTTATTTTATCGAAATTTTGACTTTAAAAACTCGGGAAAAGTCGGGTTTATTTTCTATCGCAGAACATGTTTTTTAAGAACTTATTAAGGATGTAATTTTTAGTTTCAGGTTTTTTCAGAGGTTGCGGTTGGTTTTTTCACATAACTTAATTATCTTAATTTTGGTTGTAAAAAACTGTGATTATCTGAAAAGTTGATTGATGCTGCTATGAAGTGGATCCAAAATGTGTGTGGTTTTGGCCTACCGTCTCGGAAAGGCTTTGAAATGCAATAATGATGATTGTTGTGAGATTTTTCTTGTTTTTTTTTAATTTTGACTTTAAAAACTCGGGAAAAGTCGGGTTTATTTTCTATGGCAGAACTTGTTTTTTAAGAACTTATTAAGGATGTAATTTTTAGCTTAATGTTTTTTCAGAGGTTGCGGTTTGTTTTTTCACATAACTTAAGGATCTTAATTTTGGTTGTAAAAAACTTTGATTATCTGAAAAGTTGATTGATACTGCTATACAATGGATCCAAACTCTGTGCGGTTTTGGCCTACCGTCTGGGTAAAGCTTTGAAATGCAAAAATGTTGATAGTTGGGAGATTTTTTTTTCGAAATTTTGACTTTAAAAACTCGGGAAAAGTCGGGTTTATTTTCTATGGCAGAACTTGTTTTTTAAGAACTTATTAAGGATGTAATTTTTAGCTTAAGGTTTGTTCAGAGGTTGCGGTTTGTTTTTTCACATAACTTAAGTATCTTAGATCTGGTTGTACAGAACTTTGATTATCTGAAAAGTTGATTGATGCTGCCATGAAGTGGATCCAAACTGTGTGTGGTTTTGGCCTACCGTCTCGGAAAAGCTTTGAAATGCAAAAATGTTGATAGTTGGGAGATTTTTTTTTTTTTTTTTT
>NW_023000505.1:0-912 GCF_900245975.1 Drosophila guanche | reverse complement strand
CTGGTTGCAAAAAACTTTGATTATCTGAAAAGTTGATTGATACTGCTATAAAATGGATCCAAACTCTGTGTGGTTTTGGCCTACCGTCTCGGTAAAGCTTTGTAATGCAAAATTGTTAATTGTTGTGAGATTTTTTTTTTCCCAAATTTTGACTTTAAAAACTCGGGAAAAGTCGGGTTTATTTTCTATGGCAGAACTTTTTTTTTAAGAACTTATTAAGGAAGTAATTTTAAGTTTCAGGTTTTTTCAGAGGTTGAGGTTTGTTTTTTCACATAACTTAAGTATCTTAATTGTGGTTGTAAAAAACTTTCATTATCTGAAAATTTGATTGATACTTCTATAAAATGGATCCAAACTCTGTGTGGATTTGGCGTACCGCCTGGGTAAGGATTTGACATGCAAAAATGTTGATTGTTGTGATATATTTTTTTTTTTCGAAATTGTTACTTTAAAAACTCGGGAAACTTTTATTTTCTATGGCAGATCTTATTTTTTAAGAACTAGCAATTTTGTAATTTGTAGTTTAAGGTTTTTTCAGAAGTTGCGGTTTGTTTTTTCACATAACTTAAGTATCTTAATTGTGGTTGTAAAAAAACGTTGATTATCTGAAAAGTTGATTGATACTGCTATAAAATGGATCCAAACTCTGTGTGGTTTTGGCCTACCGTCTGGGTAAAGCTTTGTAATGCACAATTGTTAATTGTTGTGAAATATTTTTTTTCCAAATTTTGACTTTAAAAACTCGGGAAAAGTCGGGTTTATTTTCTATGGCAGCACTTGTTTTTTTAGGAACTTATTAATGATGTTATTTTTAGTTTAAGCTCTTTTTAGAGGTTGCTGTTTGTTTTTTCACATAACTTAAGTATCTTAATTGTGGTTGTAAAAAAACGTTGATTATCTGAAAAGTTGATT
>NW_023000504.1:0-912 GCF_900245975.1 Drosophila guanche | reverse complement strand
CACTTGTAACAGTGTGAGCATACAGAAGTCTGGATGCAAAGTTTGGTAGCTCTAGCTTTTATAGTCTCTGAGATTCAGGTGCTCAACAAGACGGACGGACAGACGGACGGACAGACGGACGGACAGACGGACAGACAGACAGGGCTCAATCGACTCGGCTTATGATGGTGATCAAGAATACATACACTTTATGGGGTCGGAAACGATTCCTTCTGTGTGTTACATACATTAACTTTGTGCTCAAATACAATATACCCTATTTACTCTTCGAGTACCGGGTATAAAACAAATATAAGCTGCGTGAGGGGGGTGGGGGGGGGGGGGGGTTTAAAGTCGGCAGAGGCAGAGGCCGAGTGAAGCAGAGTGTGAATGAGAGACTGTGAAAAGAATAACAAAAGCTGCAGGACAGTGTGGGTTTAGCCACTGCTAATTAATTTCTTCTTTCTGGCTATAATAATGATCCAATCGGATTCAAATTTGGTTATCTGATAGATATGGCCATTCCCTACAGAATGGCGTTTTTTGTTTTCTTTTATCTTTAAAATTGTAGATTTGGAAGGTTTTCGCCCTTTTGCGGGGGCGGAATGGGGCGGGGCACATTTTTTAAATACACTTGTAACAGTGTGAGCATACAAAAGTCTGGATGCAAAATTTGGTGGCTCTAGCTTTTATAGTCTCTGAGATTCAGAGCTCAAGAAGACGGACGGACAGACAGACAGGGCTCAATCGACTCGGCTATTAATGGTGATCAAGAATATATACACTTTACGGGGTCGGAAACGATTCCTTCTGTGTGTTACATACATTAACTTTGTGCACAAATACAATATACCCTATTTACTCTTCGAGTACCGGGTATAAAACAAATATAGGCTGCGTGAGGTGGTGGGGTGGGGGGGGTCGGGTGGTTAA
>NW_023000503.1:0-912 GCF_900245975.1 Drosophila guanche | reverse complement strand
CAGTATCAATCAACTTTTCAGATAATCAAAGTTTTTTTACAACCACAATTAAGATACTTAAGTTATGTGAAAAAACAAACAGCAACCTCTGAAAAAACCTTAAACTTAAAATTACAAAATTGCTAGTTCTTAAAAAACAAGATCTGCCATAGAAAATAAAAGCGACTTTTCCCGAGTTTTTAAAGTCAAAATTTCGAAAGAAAAAAAATCTCACAACAATCAACATTTTTGCATTTCAAAGCTTTTCCGAGACGGTAGGCCAAAACCACACAGAGTTTGGATCCACTTTATAGCAGTATCAATCAACTTTTCAGATAATCAAGGGTTTTTACAACCAAAATTAAGATACTTAAGTTATGTGAAAAAACAAACCACAACCTCTGAAAAAACCTTAAACTGAAAATTACAGAATTACTAGTTCTTAAAAAACAAGTTCTGCCATAGAAAATAAAACCGACTTTTCCCGAGTTTTTAAAGTCAAAATTTCGAAAAAAAAAATCTCACAACCATCAACATTTTTACATTTCAAAGCTTTTCCGAGACGGTAGGCCAAAACCACAAACATTTTGGATCCATTTAATAGCAGTATCAATCAACTTTTCAGTTAATCAAAGTTTTTTCCATCCAAAATTAAGATACTTAAGTTATGTGAAAAAACGAACCGCAACCTCTAAAAAAAACCTTAAACTTAAAATTACAAAATTGCTAGTTCTTAAAAAACAAGTTCTGCCATAGAAAATAAAACCAACTTTTCCCGAGCTTTTAAAGTCAAAATTTCGAAAAAAAAAAAATCTCACAACAATCAACATTTTTGCATTTCAAAGCTTTTCCGAGACGGTAGGCCAAAACCACACAGAGTTTGGATCCACTTTATAGCAGTATCAATCAACTTTTCAGATAATCAAGGGTTTT
>NW_023000502.1:0-912 GCF_900245975.1 Drosophila guanche | reverse complement strand
GTGGCTAAAAGTCGGCAGAGGCAGAGGCCGAGTGAAGCAGAGTGTGAATGAGAGAATGTGAAAAGAACAACAAAAGCTGCAGGACAGTGTGGGTTTAGGCACTGCTAATTAATTTCTTCTTTCTGGCTATAATAATAATCCGATCGGATCTCAATTTGGTGATCTGATAGATATAGCCATTCCCTACAGAATGGCGTTTTTAGTTTTCTTCTATCTTTAAAATTGTAGATTTGGGAGGTTTTCGTCCTTTTGCGGGGGCGGAATGGGCGGGGCACGTTTTTTAAATACACTTGTAACAGTGTGAGCATACAGAAGTCTGGATGCAAAATTTGGTGGCTCTAGCTTTTATAGTCTCTGAGATTCAGGTGCTCAAGAAGACGGACGGACAAACGGACGGACAGACCGAGACAGAGGCCGAGTGAAGCAGAGTGTGAATGAGAGGATGTTAAAAGAACAACAAAAGCTGCAGGACAGTTTGGGTTTAGCCACTGCTAATTAATTTCTTCTTTCTGGCTATAATAATGATCCAACCGGATCTCAATTTGGTGATCTGATAGATATGGCCATTCCCTACAGAATGGCGTTTTTAGTTTTCTTCTATCTTTAAAATTGTAGATTTGGGAGGTTTTCGTCCTTTTGCGGGGGCGGAATGGGGCGGGGCACGTTTTTAAATACACTTGTAACAGTGTGAGCATACAGAAGTCTGGATGCAAAATTTGGTGACTCTAGCTTTTATAGTCTCTGAGATTCAGGTGCTCAACAAGACGGACGGACAGACGGACGGACAGACGGACAGACAGACAGGGCTCAATCGACTCGGCTATTGATGGTGATCAAGAATATATACACTTTATGGGGTCGGAAACGATTCCTTCTGTGTGTTACATACATTAACTTTGTGCACAAATACAA
>NW_023000501.1:0-913 GCF_900245975.1 Drosophila guanche | reverse complement strand
CTTAGATCTGGTTGCAAAAAACTTTGATTATCTGAAAAGTTGATTGATACTGCTATAAAATGGATCCAAACTCTGTGTGATTTTGGCCTACCGTCTCGGAAAAGCTTTGAAATGCAAAAATGTGGATTGTTGTGAGATTTTTTTTTCGAAATTTTTACTTTAAAAACTCGGGAAAAGTCGGGTTTATTTTCTATGGCAGGACTTGTTTTTTAGGAACTAGCAATTTTGTAATTTTTAGTTTAAGGTTTTTTCAAAGGTTGCGGTTTGTTTTTTCACATAACTTAAGTATCTAAGATCTGGTTGCAAACAACTTTTATTATCAGAAAAGGTGATTGATTCTGCTATAAAATGGATCCAAACTCTGTGTGGGTTTGGCCTACCGTCTGGGTAAAGCTTTGAAATGCAAAAATGTTGATTTTTGTGAGGTATTTTGTACGAAATTTTGACTTTAAAAACTCGGGTTTTTTTTCTTTGGCAGAACTTGTTTTTTAAGAACTTATTAAGGAAGTAGTTTTAAGTTTAAGGTTTTTTCAGAGGTTGCGGTTTGTTTTTTCACATAACTTAAGTATCTTAATTTTGGTTGTAAAAAACTTTGATTATCTGAAAAGTTGATTGAAACTGCTATAAAATGGATCCAAACTCTGTGTGATTTTGGCCTACCGTCTCGGAAAAGCTTTGAAATGCAAAAATGTGCATTGTTGTGAGATTTTTTTTTCGAAATTTTTACTTTAAAAACTCGGGAAAAGTCGGGTTTATTTTCTATGGCAGAACTTGTTTTTTAGGAACTAGCAATTTTGTAATTTTTAGTTTAAGGTTTTTTCAGAGGTTGCGGTTTGTTTTTTCACATAACTTAAGTATCTTAGATCTGGTTGCAAAAAACTTTGATTATCTGAAAAGTTGATTGATACTGCTA
>NW_023000500.1:0-913 GCF_900245975.1 Drosophila guanche | reverse complement strand
AATAGCAGAATCAATCAACTTTTCAGATAATCAAAGTTTTTTACAAGCAAAATTAAGATACTTAAGTTATGTAAAAAAACAAACCACAACCTCTGAAAAAACTTTAACCTAAAAATTACAAAATTACTAGTTCTTAAAAAACAAGTTCTGCCATAGAAAATAAAACCGACTTTTCCCGAGTTTTTAAAATCAAAATTTCGAGAAAAAAAAATCTCACAACAATCAACATTTTTGCATTTCAAAGCTTTTCCGAGACCGTAGGCCAAAACCACAAACAGTTTGGATCCATTTAATAGCAGTATCAATCAACTTTTCAGATAATCAAAGTTTTTTACAACCTAAATTAAGATACTTAAGTTATGTAAAAAAACAAAACACAACCTCTGAAAAAACCTTAAACTAAAAATTACAAAATTACTAGTTCTTAGAAAACAAGTTCTGCCATAGAAAAGAAAACCGACTTTTCCCGAGTTTTTAAAGGCAAAATTTCGAGAAAAAAAAATCTCACAAAAATCAACATTTTTGCATTTCAAAGCTTTTCCGAGACCGTAGGCCAAAACCACAAACAGTTTGGATCCATTTAATAGCAGTATCAATCAACTTTTCAGATAATCAAGGGTTTTTACAACCAAAATTAAGATACTTAAGTTATGTGAAAAAACGGACCGCAACCTCTGAAAAAACCTTGAACTAAAAATTACAAAATTACTAGTCCTTAGAAAACAAGTTCTGCCATAGAAAATAAAACCGACTTTTCCCGAGTTTTTAAAGTCAAAATTACGAAAAAAAAAATCTCACAACAATCAACATTTTTGCATTTCAAAGCTTTTCCGAGACCGTAGGCCAAAACCACAAACAGTTTGGATCCATTTAATAGCAGTATCAATCAACTTTTCAGATAATCAAAGTTTTT
>NW_023000499.1:0-913 GCF_900245975.1 Drosophila guanche | reverse complement strand
AAAACTTGTGAAAAGTCGGTTTTATTTTCTATGGCAGAACTTGTTTTTTAAGAACTTATTAAGGAAGTAATTTTAAGTTTAAGGTTTTTTCAGAGCTTAAGTATCTTAGATCTGGTTGCAAAAAACTTTGATTATCTGAAAAGTTGATTGATACTGCTATAAAATGGATCCAAACTCTGTGTGATTTTGGCCTACTGTCTGGGCAAAGCTTTGAAATGCAAAAATGTTGATTTTTGTGAGGTATTTTTTACGAAATTTTGACTTTAAAAACTTGTGAAAAGTCGGTTTTATTTTCTATGGCAGAACTTGTTTTTTAAGAACTTATTAACCAAGTAATTTTAAGTTTAAGGTTTTTTCAGAGGTTGCGGTTTGTTTTTTCACATAACTTAAGTATCTTAATTTTGGTTGTAAAAAACCTAGATTTTCTGAAAAGTTGATTGATACTGCTATAAAATGCATCCAAACTGTTTGTGGTTTTGGCCTACCGTCTGGGTAAAGCTATGAAATGCAAAAATGTTGATTGTTGTGACATTTTTTGTTTTCGAAATTTTTATTTTTAAAACCCGGGAAAAGTCGGGTTTATTTTCTATGGCAGAACTTGTTTTTTAGAAACTTATTAAGGAAGTAATTTTAAGTTTAAGGTTTTTTTCAGAGGTTGCGATCTGATTTTTCACATAACTTAAGTATCTTAGATCTGGTTGTGAAGAACTTTGATTATCTGAAAAGTTGATTGATACTGCTATAAAGTGGATCCAAACTCTGTGTGGTTTTGGCCTACCGTCTGGGTAAAGCTTTGAAATGCAAAAATGTTGACTTTTGTGAGGTGTTTTGTACCAAATTTTGACTTTAAAAATTCGGGAAAAGTCGGGTTTATTTTCTATGGCAGAACTTTTCTTTTAAGTATTTTCAAAAT
>NW_023000498.1:0-913 GCF_900245975.1 Drosophila guanche | reverse complement strand
CTAGTTCTTAAAAAACAAGTTCTGCCATAGAAAATAAAACCAACTTTTCCCGAGTTTTTAAAGTCAAAATTTCGAAAAAAAAAATCTCACAACAATCCACATTTTTGCATTTCAAAGCTTTTCGAGACGGTAGGCCAAAACCACTCAGAGTTTGGATCCATTTTATAGCAGTATCAATCAACTTTTCAGATAATCAAAGATTTGTACAACCAAAATTAAGATACTTAAGTTATGTGAAAAAACAAACCGCAACCTCTGAAAAAACCTTAAACTAAAAATTAGATCTTTAATAAGTTCCTAAAAAAACAAGATCTGCCATAGAAAATAAAAGCGACTTTTCCCGAGCTTTTAAAGTAAAAATTTCGAAGAAAAAAAAAAATCTCACAACAATCAAAAATTTTGCATTACACAGATTTACCCAGACGGTAGGCTAAAACCACACAGAGTTTGGATCCATTTTATAGCAGTATCAATCAACTTTTCAGATAATTAAAGTTTTTTACAACCAAAATTAAGATACTTAAGTTATGTAAAAAAATAAACCACAACCTCTGAAAAAACCTTAAAATTAAAATTACAAAATTACTAGTTCTTAAAAAACAAGTTCTGCCATAGAAAATAAAACCGACTTTTCCCGAGTTTTTAAAGTCAAAATTTCGAGAAAAAAAAATCTCACAAAAATCAACATTTTTGCATTTCAAAGCTTTTCCGAAAAAAACCACACAGAGTTTGGATCCATTTTATAGCAGTATCAATCAACTTTTCAGATAATCAAAGATTTGTACAACCAAAATTAAGATACTTAAGTTATGTGAAAAAACAAACCGCAACCTCTGAAAAAACCTTAAACTAAAAATTAGATCATTAATAAGTTCCTAAAAAAACAAGTTCTGCCATAGAAAATAAACCCGAC
>NW_023000497.1:0-913 GCF_900245975.1 Drosophila guanche | reverse complement strand
ATTTTTAGTTTAAGGTTTTTTCAGAGGTTGCGGTTCGTTTTTTCACATAACTTAAGTATCTTAATTTTGGTTGTAAAAAATTTTGATTATCTGAAAAGTTGATTGATACTGCTATAAAGTGGATCCAAACTCTGTGTGGTTTTGGCCTATCGTCTCGGAAAAGCTTTGAAATGCAAAAATGTGGATTGTTGTGAGATTTTTTTTTTTTCGAAATTTTGACTTTAAAAACTTGGGAAAAGTTGGTTTTATTTTCTATGGCAGAACTTGTTTTTTAAGAACTAGCAATTTTGTAATTTTTAGTTTAAGGTTTTTTCAGAGGTTGCGGTTCGTTTTTTCACATAACTTAAGTATCTTAATTTTGGATGTAAAAAACTTTGATTATCTGAAAAGTTGATTGATACTGCTATTAAATGGATCCAAACTGTTTGTGGTTTTGGCCTACGGTCTCGGAAAAGCTTTGAAATGCAAAAATGTTGATTGTTGTAAGATTTTTTTTTTTTCGAAATTTTGACTTTAAAAACTCGGGAAAAGTCGGTTTTATTTTCTATGGCAGAACTTGTTTTTTAAGAACTAGTAAATTTGTAATTTTTAGTTTAAGGTTTTTTCAGATGATGTGGTTTGTTTTTTCACATAACTTAAGTATCTTAATTTTGGTTGTAAAAAACTTTGATTATCTGAAAAGTTGATTGATACTGCTATTAAATGGATCCAAACTTTTTGTGGTTTTGGCCTACCGTCTCGGAAAAGCTTTGAAATGCAAAAATGTTGATTTTTGTGAGGTATTTTGTACGAAATTTTGACTTTAAAAACTCGGGTTTTTTTTTCTTTGGCAGAACTTGTTTTTTAGGAACTTATTAAGGAAGTAATTTTTAGTTTAAGGTTTTTTCAGATGTTGCGGTTGGTTTTTCACATA
>NW_023000496.1:0-913 GCF_900245975.1 Drosophila guanche | reverse complement strand
AACCACAACCTCTGAAAAAACCGTAAACTAAAAATTACAAAATTACTAGTTCTTAAAAAACAAGTTCTGCCATAGAAAATAAAACCGACTTTTCCCGAGTTTTTAAAGTCAAAATTTCGAGAAAAAAAAATCTCACAAAAATCAACATTTTTGCATTTCAAAGCTTTTCCGAGACGGTAGGCCAAAACCACAAAAAGTTTGGATTCATTTAATAGCAGTATCAATCAACTTTTCAGATAATCAAAGTTTTTTACAACCACAGTTAAGATACTTAAGTTATGTGAAAAAACAAACCACAACCTCTGAAAAAACCTTAAACTAAAAATTACAAAATTGCTAGTTCTTAAAAAACAAGTTCTGCCATAGAAAATAAAACCGACTTTTCCCGAGTTTTTAAAGTCGAAATTTCAAAAAAAAAAATCTCACAAAAATCAACATTGTTGCATTTCAAAGCTTTTCCGAGACCGTAGGCCAAAACCACAAACAGTTTGGATCCATTTAATAGCAGTATCAATCAACTTTTCAGATAATCAAAGTTTTTTACAACCACAGTTAAGATACTTAAGTTATGTGAAAAAACAAACCACAACCTCTGAAAAAACCTTAAACTTAAAATTACAAAATTACTAGTTCTTAAAAAACAAGTTCTGCCATAGAAAATAAAACCGACTTTTCCCGAGTTTTTAAAGTCAAAATTTCGAAAAATAAATCTCACAACAATCCACATTTTTGCATTTCAAAGCTTTTCGAGACGGTAGGCCAAAACCACTCAGAGTTTGGATCCATTTTATAGCAGTGTCAATCAACTTTTCAGATAATCAAAGTTTTTTACAACCAAAATTAAGATACTAAAGTTATGTAGAAAAACAAACCACAACCTCTGAAAAAACCTTAAACTAAAAATTACAAAATT
>NW_023000495.1:0-914 GCF_900245975.1 Drosophila guanche | reverse complement strand
TTTTCAGAGGTTGCGGTTTGTTTTTTCACATAACTTAAGTATCTTAATTTTGGTTGTAAAAAACTTTGATTATCTGAAAAGTTGATTGATACTGCTATAAAATGGATCCAAACTCTGTGTGGTTTTGGCCTACCGTCTGGGTAAAGCTTTGAAATGCAAAAATGTTGATTTTTGTGAGGTATTTTGTACAAAATTTTGACTTTAAAAACTCGGGAAAAGTCGGGTTTATTTTCTATGCCAGAACTCGTTTTTTAAGAACTTATTAAGGAAGTAATTTTAAGTTTAAGGTTTTTTGCAGAGGTTGCGGTTTCTTTTTTCACATAACTTAAGTATCTTAATTTTGGTTGTAAAAAACTTTGATTATCTGAAAAGTTTATTGATACTGCTATAAAATGGATCCAAACTGTTTGTGGTTTTGGCTTACCGTCTGGGTAAAGCATTGAAATGCAAAAATATTGATTGATGTGAGATTTTTTTTTCGATATTTTTACTTTAAAAACTTGGGAAAAGTCGGGTTTATTTTCTATGGCAGAACTTGTTTTTTAGGAACTTATTAAGGATGTAATTTTTAGTTTAAGGTTTTTTCAGAGGTTGCGGTTTGTTTTTTTACATAACTTAAGTATCTTAGATCTGGTTGCAAAAAACTTTGATTATTTGAAAAAATGATTGATATATAAAATGGATCCAAACTCTGTGTGGTTTTGGCCTACCGTCATGGAAAACTTTGAAATGCAAATATGTGGATTGTTGTGAGATTTTTTTTTTCGAAATTTTTACTTTAAAAACTCGGCAGAAGTCGGTTTTATTTTCTATGCCAGAACTTGTTTTTTAAGAACTTATTAAGGATGTAATTTTTTGTTTAAGGTTTTTTCAGAGGTTGCGGTTTGTTTTTTTACATAACTTAAGTATCTTAA
>NW_023000494.1:0-914 GCF_900245975.1 Drosophila guanche | reverse complement strand
GTTTTATTTTCTATGGCAGAACTTGTTTTTTAAGAACTAGCAATTTTGTAATTTTTAGTTTAAGGTTTTTTCAGAGGTTGCGGTTCGTTTTTTCACATAACTTAAGTATCTTAATTTTGGATGTAAAAAACTTTGATTATCTGAAAAGTTGATTGATACTTCTATAAAATGGATCCAAACTGTGTGGTTTTGGCCCACCGTCTCGGAAAAGCTTTGAAATGCAAAAATGTGGATTGTTGTGAGATTTTTTTTTTTCGAATTTTTGACTTTAAAAACTCGGGAAAAGTTGGTTTTATTTTCTATGGCAGAACTTGTTTTTTAAGAACTAGTAATTTAGTAGTTTTTAGGTTAATTTTTTTTCAGAGATTGCGGTTCGTTTTTTCACATAACTTAAGTATCTTAATTTTGGATGTAAAAAACTTTGATTATCTGAAAAGTTGATTGATACTGCTATTAAATGGATTTAAACTCTGTGTGGTTTTGGCCTACCGTCTGGGTAAAGCTTTAAAATGCAAAAATGTTCATTTTTGTGAGGTATTTTGTACGAAATTTTGACCTTAAAAACTCGGGAAAAGTCGGTTTTATTTTCTATGGCAGAACTTGTTTTTTAAGAACTAGTAATTTTGTAATTTTTAGGTTAAGGTTTTTTCAGAGGTTGTGGTTCGCTTTTTCACATAACTTAAGTATCTTAATTTTGTTTGTAAAAAACTTTGAATATCTGAAAAGTTGATTGATACTGCTATAAAATGGATCCAAACTGAGTGGTTTTGGCCTACCGTCTGGATAAGCCTTTGAAATGCAAAAATGTTAATTGATGTGATATTTTTTTTTCCGATATTTTTACTTTAAAAACTCGGGAAAAGTTGGGTTTATTTTCTTCGGCAGAACTTGTTTTTTAGGAACTTATTAAGGAA
>NW_023000493.1:0-914 GCF_900245975.1 Drosophila guanche | reverse complement strand
AAACTCTGTGTGGTTTTGGCCTACCGTCTGGGTAAAGCTTTGTAATGCAAAATTGTTGATTGTTGTGAGATTTTTTTTCCAAATTTTGACTTTAAAAACTCGGGAAAAGTCGGGTTTATTTTCTATGGCAGAACTGGTTTTTTAAGAACTTATTAAGGAAGTAATTTTAAGTTTCAGGTTTTTTTCTGAGGTTGCGGTTTGTTTTTCACATAACTTAAGTATCTTAATTTTTGTTGTAAAAAACTTTGATTATCTGAAAAGTTGATTGATACTTCTATAACATGGATCCAAACTCTGTGTGGTTTTGGCGTACCGCCTGGGTAAGGATTTTAAATGCAAAAATGTAGATTGATATGAGATTTTTTTTTCGATGTTTTTTTTTTTAACTTGGGAAAGGTTGGGTTTATTTTCTATGGAAGAACTTGTTTTTAGGAACTTATTAAGGATGTAATTTTTAGTTGAAGGTTTTTTCAGAGGTTGCGGTTTGTTTTCCACATAACTTAAGTATCTTAATTGTGGTTGTAAAAAACTTTGATTATCTGAAAAGTTGATTGATACTTCTATAAAATGGATCCAAACTGTTTGCGGTTTTGGCCTACCGTCTCGGAAAAGCTTTGAAATGCAAAAATATTAATAGTTGTGAGATTTTTTTTTTTCGAAATTTTGACTTTAAAAACTCGGGAAAAGTCGGTCTTATTTTCTATGGCAGATCTTGTTTTTTAAGAACTAGCAATTTTGTAATTTTTAGTTTAAGGTTTTTTCAGAGGTTGCGGTTTGTTTTTTCACATAACTTAAGTATCTTAATTTTGGTTGTACAAATCTTTGATTATCTGAAAAGTTGATTGATACTGCTATAAAATGGATCCAAACTCTGTGTGGTTTTGGCCTACCGTCTGGGTAAAGCTTTGTAATGC
>NW_023000492.1:0-914 GCF_900245975.1 Drosophila guanche | reverse complement strand
TGTGGAGTTGGCCTACCGCCTGGGTAAGGATTTGAAATGCAAAAATGTTGATTGATGTGAGATTTTTTTTCGATATTCTTACTTTAAAAACTCGGGAAATGTCGGGTTTATTTTCTATGGCAGAACTTGTTTTTTAGGAACTTATTAATGATGTAATTTTTAGTTTAAGGTTTTTTCAGATGTTGTGGTTTGTTTTTTCACATAACTTAAGTATCTTAATTTTGGTTGTAAAAACTTTGATTATCTGAAAAGTTGATTGATACTGCTATAAAATGGATCCAAACTGTTTGTGGAGTTGGCCTACCGCCTGGGTAAGGATTTGAAATGCAAAAATGTTGATTGATGTGAGATTTTTTTTTCGATATTCTTACTTTAAAAACTCGGGAAATGTCGGGTTTATTTTCTATGGCAGAACTTGTTTTTTAGGAACTTATTAAGGATGTCATTTTAAGCTTAAGGTTTTTTCAGAGGTTGCGTTTTGTTTTTTCACAAAATTTAAGTATCTTAATTTTGGTTGTAAAAAACTTTAATTATCTGAAAAGCTGATTGATACTGCTATAAAATGGATCGAAACTCTGTGTGGTTTTGGACTACCGTCTCGGTTAAGCTTTAAAATGCAAAAATGCTTATTGTTGTGATATTTTTTGTTTTCGAAATTTTTACTTTAAAAACTCGAGAAAAGTCGGGTTTATTTTTTATGGCAGAACTTTTTTTGTTTTAAGAACTTATTAAGGAAGTAATTTGTAGTTTAAGGTTATTTTTAGAGGTTGCGGTTTGTTTTTTTTTCATAACTTAAGTATTTTTGATCTGGTTGCAAAAAACTTTGATTATTAGAAAAGTCGGGTTTATTTTCTATGGCAGAACTTTTTTTAAGAACTTATTAAGGAAGTAATTTTTAGTTTAAAGTTTTTTTT
>NW_023000491.1:0-915 GCF_900245975.1 Drosophila guanche | reverse complement strand
TAGGCCAAAACCACAAACAGTTTGGATCCATTTAATAGCAGTATCAATAAACTTTTCAGATAATCACAGTTTTTTACATCCAAAATTAAGATACTTAAGTGAAAAAACCTTAAACTAAAAATAACAAAATTGCTAGTTCTTAAAAATCAAGTTCTGCCATAGAAAATAAAACCAACTTTTCCCAAGTTTTTAAAGTCAATTTTTCGAAAAAAAAATCTCACAACAATCCACATTTTTGCATTTCAAAGCTTTTCCGAGACGGTAGGCCAAAACCACACAGAGTTTGGATCCACTTTATAGCAGTATCAATCAACTTTTCAGATAATTAAAAATTTTTACAACCAAAATTAAGATATTTAAGTTATGTGAAAAAAAAACCGCAATCTCTGAAAAAACCTTAAACTTAAAATTACTTTCTTAATAAGTTTTTAAAAAACAAGCTATGCCATAGAAAATAAACCCGAGTTTTTAAAGTCAAAATTTCGCCCAAATACCTCACAAAAATGAACATTTTTGCATTTTATAGCTTTACCGAGACGGTAGGCCAAACCCACACAGAGTTTGGATCCATTTAATAGCAGTATCAATCAACTTTTCAGATAATCAAGGTTTTTTACAACCAAAATTAAGAGACTTAAGTTATGTGAAAAAACAAAACGCAACCTCTGAAAAAACCTTAAATTAAAAATGACATCTTTAATAAGTTCCTAAAAAACAAGTTCTGCCATAGAAAATAAACCGGACTGTTCCCGAGTTTTTAAAGTCAATATTTCGACAATAAAAATCTCACAACAACCAACATTTTTGCATTTCAAAGCTTTACCCAGACGGTAGACCAAAACCACAAAAAGTTTGGATCCATTTAATAGCAGTATCAATCAACTTTTCAGATAATCAAGGGTTTTTACAACCAAA
>NW_023000490.1:0-915 GCF_900245975.1 Drosophila guanche | reverse complement strand
ACCGACTTTTCCCGAGTTTTTAAAGTCAAAATTTCGAAGAAAAAAAATCTCACAACAATCAACATTTTTGCATTTCAAAGCTTTTCCGAGACCGTAGGCCAAAACCACAAACAGTTTGGATCCATTTAATAGCAGTATCAATAAACTTTTCAGATAATCAAAGTTTTTTACATCCAAAATTAAGATACTTAAGTTATGTAAAAAAACAAACCACAACCTCTGAAAAAACCTTAACCTAAAAATTACAAAATTGCTAGTTCTTAAAAAACAAGTTCTGCCATAGAAAATAAAACCGACTTTTCCCGAGTTGTTAAAGTCGAAATTTCGAAAAAAAAAATCTCACAACAATCCACATTTTTGCATTTCAAAGCTTTTCGAGACGGTAGGCCAAAACCACTCAGAGTTTGGATCCATTTTATAGCAGTGTCAATCAACTTTTCAGATAATCAAAGTTTTTTGCAACCAAAATTAAGATACTAAAGTTATGTAGAAAAACAAACCACAACCTCTGAAAAAACCTTAACCTAAAAATTACAAAATTACTAGTTCTTAAAAAACAAGTTCTGCCATAGAAAATAAAACCGACTTTTCCCGAGTTTTTAAAGTCAAAATTTCGAAAAAAAAATCTCACAACAATCAATATTTTTGCATTTCAAAGCTTTTCCGAGACCGTAGGCCAAAACCACAAACAGTTTGGATCCATTTAATAGCAGTATCAATCAACTTTTCAGATAATCAAGGGTTTTTTACATCCAAAATTAAGATACTTAAGTTATGTGAAAAAACGAACCGCAACCTCTGAAAAAACCTTAAACTAAAAATTACAAAATTGCTAGTTCTTAAAAAACAAGTTCTGCCATAGAAAATAAAACCAACTTTTCCCAAGTTTTTAAAGTCAAAATTTCGAAAAAAAAA
>NW_023000489.1:0-915 GCF_900245975.1 Drosophila guanche | reverse complement strand
CTTTTCAGATAATCAAAGTTTTTTACATCCAAAATTAAGATACTTAAGTTATGTGAAAAAACGAACCGCAACCTCTGAAAAAACCTTAAACGAAAAATTACAAAATTGCTAGTTCTTAAAAAACAAGTTCTGCCATAGAAAATAAATCCAACTTTTCCCGAGTTTTTAAAGTCAAAATTTCGAAAAAAAAATATCACAACAATCCACATTTTTGCATTTCAAAGCTTTTCGAGACGGTAGGCCAAAACCACTCAGAGTTTGGATCCATTTTATAGCAGTATCAATCAACTTTCCAGATAATCAAAGTTTTTTACAACCACAGTTAAGATACTTAAGTTATGTGAAAAAACAAACCAAAACCTCTGAAAAAACCTTAAACTAAAAATTACAAAATTGCTAGTTCTTAAAAAACAAGTTCTGCCATAGAAAATAAATCCAACTTTTCCCGAGTTTTTAAAGTCAAAATTTCGAAAAAAAAATCTCACAACAATCCACATTTTTGCATTTCAAAGCTTTTCGAGACGGTAGGCCAAAACCACTCAGAGTTTGGATCCATTTTATAGCAAAATCAATCAACTTTTCAGATAATCAAAGTTTTTTACAACCACAGTTAAGATACTTAAGTTATGTGAAAAAACAAACCGAAACCTCTGAAAAAACCTTAAACTAAAAAATACAAAATTGCTAGTTCTTAAAAAACAAGTTCTGCCATAGAAAATAAAACCAACTTTTCCCGAGTTTTTAAAGACAAAAGTTCGAAAAAAAAAAAATCTTACAACAATCCACATTTTTGCATTTCAAAGCTTTTCCGAGACTTTAGGCCAAAACCACACAGAGTTTGGATCCATTTTATAGCAGAATCAATCAACTTTTCAGATAATCAAAATTTTTTTGCAACCAGATCTAAGATACTTA
>NW_023000488.1:0-915 GCF_900245975.1 Drosophila guanche | reverse complement strand
TGTTTGTGGATTTGGCCTACCGCCTATTTTCTATCGCAGAACTTGTTTTTTAGGATCTTATTAAGGATGTAATTTTTAGTTTAAGGTTTTTTCAGAGGTTGCGTTTTGTTTTTTCACATAACGTAAATATCTTACTTTTGGTTGTAAAAAACTTTAATTATTTGAAAAGTTGATTGATACTGCTATGAAATGGATCCAACCCCTGTGTGGTTTTGGCCTACCGTCTGGGCAAAGCTTTGAAATGCAAAAATTTTGATTTTTGTAAGGTATTTTTTACGAAATTTTGACTTTTAAAACTCGGAAAGAGTCGGGTTTATTTTCTATGGCAGAACTTTTTTTTTAAGAACTTATTAAGGAAGTAATTTTTAGTTTAAGGTTATTTTTAGAGGTTGCTGTTTGTTTTTTTTCATAACTTAAGTATTTTTGATCTGGTTGCAAAAAACTTTGATTATTAGAAAAGCCGGGTTTATTTTCTATGGCAGAACTTGTTTTTTAAGAACTAGCAATTTTGTAATTTTTAGTTTAAGGTTTTTTCAGAGGTTGCGTTTTGTTTTTTCACATAACTTAAGTATCTTAATTTTGGTTGTAAAAAACTTTAATTATCTGAAAAGTTGATTGATACTGCTATAAAATGGATCCAAACTGTTTGCGGTTTTGACCTACCGTCTCGGAAAAGCTTTGAAATGCAAAAAGTTGATTGTTGTGAGATTTTTTTGTTTCGAATATTTTACTTTAAAAGCTCGGGAAAAGTCGGGTTTATTTTCTATGGCAGAACTTGTTTTTTAAGAACTTATTAAGGAAGTAATTTTAAGTTTCAGGTTTTTTCTGAGGTTGCGGTTTGTTTTTCACATAACTTAAGTATCTTCATTTTGGTTGTACAAAACTTTGATTATCTGAAAAGTTGATTGATACTGC
>NW_023000487.1:0-916 GCF_900245975.1 Drosophila guanche | reverse complement strand
ATGTGAAAAAACCCCTTAAACTAAAAATTACAAAATTGATAGTTCTTAAAAAACAAGTTCTGCCGTAGAAAACAAAACCGACTTTTCCCGAGTTTTTAAAGTCAAAACTTCGTAAAAAATACCTCACAAAAATCAACATATTTGCAATTCAAAGCTTAAACCAAAACCACACAGAGTTTGAATCCATTTTATAGTAGAATCAATCAACTTTTCAGATAATCAAAGTTTTTTGCAATCAGATCTAAGATACTTAGGTTATGTGAAAAAACCGCAACCTCTAAAAACCACCTAAACTAAAAATTACAAAATTGATAGTTCTTAAAAAACAAGTTCTGCCATAGAAAATAAACCCGACTTTTTCCGAGTTTTTAAAGAAAAAATTTCGAAAACAAAAAATCTCACAACAATCAACATTTTTGCATTTCAAAGCTTTTCCCAGACGGTAGGCCAAAACCACACAGAGTTTGGATCCATTTTATAGCAGTATCAATCAACTTTTCAGATAATCAAAGTTTTTTACAACCAAAATTAATAAACTTTAGTTATATGAAAAAACAAACCGCAACCTCTGAAAAAACCTTAAACAAAAAGTTACTTCCTTAATAAGTTTTTAAAAAACATGTTCTGCCATAGAAAATAAACCCGACTTTTTCCAAGTTTTTAAAGTCAAAATTTCGAAAAAAAAAAATCTCACAACAATCCACATTTTTGCATTTTAAAGCTTTACCCAGACGGTAGGCCAAAACCACACAGAGTTTGGATCCATTTTATAGCAGAATCAATCAACTTTTCAGATAATCAAAGTTTTTTGCAATCAGATCTAAGATACTTAAGTTATGTGAAAAAACCCCTTAAACTAAAAATTACAAAATTGATAGTTCTTAAAAAACAAGTTCTGCCGTAGAAAACAAAACCG
>NW_023000486.1:0-916 GCF_900245975.1 Drosophila guanche | reverse complement strand
CGCCCCCGCAAAAGGCGAAAACCTCCCAAATCTACAATTTTAAAGATAAAAGAAAACTAAAAACGCCTTTCTGTAGGGAATGGCCATATCTATCAGATCACCACATTGGGATCCGATTGGATCATTATTATAGCCAGAAAGAAGAAATTAATTAGCAGTGGCTAAACCGACACTGTCCTGCCGCTTTTGTTGTTCTTTTCACATTCTCTCATTCACACACTGCTTCACTCGGCCTCTGCCTCTGCCGTTCCTCTGCCTCTGCCGACTTTTAACCACACCCCCCCCCCCCTCTCACAGCTTATATTTGTTTTATACCTTGTACTCGAAGAGTAAATAGGGTATATTGTATTTGTGCACAAAGTTAATGTATGTAACACACAGAAGGAATCGTTTCCGACCCCATAAAGTGTATATATTCTTGATCACCATCAATAGCCGAGTCGATTGAGCCTTGTCTGTCTGTCCGTCTGTCCGTCCATCTTGTTGAGCACCTGAATCTCAGAGACTATAAAAGCTAGAGCCACAAATTTTGCATCCAGACTTCTGTATGCTCACACTGTTACAAGTGTATTTACAAAATGTGCCCCGCCCCATTCCGCCCCCGCAAAAGGGCGAAAACCTCCCAAATCTACAATTTTAAAGATAAAAGAAAACTAAAAACGCCATTCTGTAGGGAATGGCCATATCTAACAGATCACCACATTGGGATCCGATTGGATCATTATTATAGCCAGAAAGAAGAAATTAATTAGCAGTGGCTAAACCCACACTGTCCTGCAGCTTTTGTTGTTCTTTTCACATTCTCTCATTCACACTCTGCTTCACTCGGCCTCTGCCTCTGCCGTCCCTCTGCCTCTGCCGACTTTTAACCACCCCCCCCCCCCCCCCCCCCCCCCCCCCCCCTCCCCCCCCCCCC
>NW_023000485.1:0-916 GCF_900245975.1 Drosophila guanche | reverse complement strand
TTCTTTTAAGAATTTTCAAAGGTTGTAATATTTTGTTTAAGGTTTTTTTATAAGTAGCGGTTTGTTTTTTCACATAACTTAAGTAGATCATAACTCTTAGATCTGGTTGTAAAGAAATTGTATTATCTGAAAACTTGATTGATACTGCTATAAAGTGGGTCCAAAGTCTGTGTGGTTTTGGCCCATCGTCTGGGTAAAGTTTTGAAATGAAAAAATGTTGATTTTTGTGAGGTATTTTGTACGAAATTTTGACTTTAAAAACTCGGGAAGAGTCGGGTTTATTTTCTATGCCAGAAATTGTTTTTTTAAGAACTTATTGAGGATGTAATTTTTAGTTTAAGGTTTTTTCAGAGGTTGCGGTTTGTTTTTGCACATAACTTAAGTATCTTAGATCTGGTTGTAAAGAACTTTGATTATCTGTTAAGTTGATTGATACTGCTATAAAATGGATCCAAACTGTGTGTGGTTTTGGCCTACCGTCTCGGAAAAGCTTTGAAATGCAAAAATGTTGATTTTTGTAAGGTATTTTGTACGAAATTTTGACTTTAAAAATTTGGGAGAAGTCGGGTTTATTTTCAATGACAGAACTTTTCTTTTAAGAATTTTCAAAGTTTGTACTTTTTTGTTTAGCGTTTTTTTAGAAGTAGCGGGTTGTTTTTCACATAACTTAAGTATCTTAGATCTGGTTGCTACACTGCTATACTGCTATAAAGTGGGTCCAAACTGTGTGTGGTTTTGGCCTATCGTCTGGGTAAAGCTTTGATATGCAAAAATGTTGATTTTTGTGAGGTATTTTGTACGAAGTTTTGACTTTAAAAACTTGATAAGAGTCGGGTTTATTTTCTATGGCAGAACTTTTCTTTTAAGAATTTTCAAAGCTAGTAATATTTTGTTTAAAGTTTTTTCAGAGGTTGCG
>NW_023000484.1:0-916 GCF_900245975.1 Drosophila guanche | reverse complement strand
CTTTTCCCGAATTTTTAAAGGCAAACTTTCGCACAAAATACCTCACAAAAATCAACATTTTTGCATTTCAAAGCTTTACCCAGACGGTATGACAAAACCACACACAGTTTGGATCCACTTTATAGCAGTATCAATCAACTTTTCAGATAATCAAAGTTTTTATAACCAAAATTAAGATACTTAAATTTTGTGAAAAAACAAACAGCAACCTCTGAGAAAACCCTAAACTAAAAATTTACTTTCTTAATTAATTCTTTAAAAAAAAGTTCTGCCATAGAAAATAAACCCGACACTTCACAAGTTTTTAAAGTCAAAATTTCGTAATAAATACCTCACAAAAATCATTATTTTTGGATTTAAAAGCTTTACCCAGACGGTAGGCCAAAACCACACAGAGTTTGGATCCATTTTAGAACAGTCTCAATCAATTTTTCAGATAATCAAAGTTTTCTGCAACCAAAAAGTTTTATGTGAAAAAAAATTGCTACTTTTGAAAAAACCTTAAACAAAAAATTACTTTCTTAATTAATTCTTAAAAAAAAAGTTCTTCCATAGAAAATAAACCCGACACTTCCCGAACTTTTAAAGTCAAAATTTGGAAACAAAAAAATCTCACATCAATCCACATTTTTGCATTTCAAAGCTTTCCGAGACGGTACGCCAAAACCACACAGAGTTTGGATCCATGTTATAGAAGTATCAATCAACTTTTCAGAAAATCAAAGATTTGTACAACCAAAATTAAGATACTTAAGTTATGTGAAAAAACAAACCGCAACCTCTGAAAAAACCTTAAACTAAAAATTACAAAATTGCTAGTTCTAAAAAACAAGATCTGCCATAGAAAATAAAAGCGACTTTTCCCGAGCTTTTAAAGTAAAAATTTCGAAAAAAAAAAATCTCACAACAATCAACA
>NW_023000483.1:0-916 GCF_900245975.1 Drosophila guanche | reverse complement strand
CAACTGTGATTATCTGAAAAGCTGATTTATGCATTTAAAAAGCGAATTCAAACACTTTGTGGTTTTGGCTCACCGTCTGGGTAATATACAGCTTTAAATGAAAAATGGTGATTGTTTAGAGGTATTTTTTACCAAATTTTGATATTAAAAACTCTGGAAAAGTCGGGTTATTTTTCTATGGCAGAACTTTTCTTTTAAGTATTTTCAAAGTTTTTACTTTTTCGGTTAAGGTTTTTTAAGAGGTTGCGGTTTGTTTTTTCACATATCTTAAGTATCTTAATTTTGGTTGTAAAAAACTTTGATTATCTGAAAAGTTGATTGATACTGCTATAAAATGGATCCAAACTCTGTGTGGTTTCGGCCTACCTTCTGGGTAAAGCTTTGAAATGCAAAAATGTTGATTGTTGTGAGATTTTTTGTTTTCGAAATTTTTACTTTCAAAACTCGGGAAAAGTCGGGTTTATTTTCTATGGCAGAACTTGTTTTTTAAGAACTTATTAAGGAAGTCATTTTTAGTTTAAGGTTTTTTCAGAAGTTGCGGTTTGTTTTTTCACATATCTTAAGTATCTTAATTTTGGTTGTAAAAAACTTTGATTATCTGAAAAGTTGATTGATTCTGCTATAAAATGGATCCAAACTCTGTGTGGTTTTGGGTAAAGCTTTGAAATGCAAAATTGTTGATTTTTGTGAGGTATTTTTTACGAATTTTTGACTTTAAAAACTCGGGAAAAGTCGGGTTTATTTTCTATGGCAGAACTTGTTTTTTAAGAACTTATTAAGGAAGTCATTTTTAGTTTAAGGTTTTTTCAGAGGTTGAGGTTTGTTTTTTCACATATCTTAAGTATCTTAATTTTGGTTGTAAAAAACTTTGATTATCTGAAAAGTTGATTGATACTGCTATAAAATGGATCCAAAC
>NW_023000482.1:0-916 GCF_900245975.1 Drosophila guanche | reverse complement strand
AAAGAAAAGTTCTTCCATAGAAAATAAACCCAAATTTTCCCGGATTTTTAAAGTAAAAATTTCGAAGAAAAAAAAAATCTCACAACAATCAACATTTTTGCATTTCAAAGCTTTTCCGAGACGGTAGGCCAAAACCACAAACAGTTTGGATCCATTAAATAGCAGTATCAATCAACTTTTTAGATAATCAAGGTTTTTTACAACCAAAATTAAGATACTTAAGTTATGTGAAAAAACAAACCGCAACCTATGAAAATTCAAAGTAATCAAAGTTCTTTACAACCAGGTCTAAGATGGTTAAGTTATGTGAAAAAACAAACCGCTACTTCTAAAAAACCTTAAACAAAAAAGGTAACAAACTTTGAAAATTTTTAAAAGAAAAGTTCTTCCATAGAAAATAAACCCGACTTTTCCCGAATTTTTAAAGTCAAAATTTTGTAAAAAATACCTCACAAAAATCAACATGTTTGCATTTCAAAGCTTTACCCAGACGGTAGGCCAAAACCACACAGAGGTTGGATCCATATTATAGCAGTATCAATCAACTTTTCAGATAATCAAAGTTTTTTACAACCAAAATTAAGATACTTTAGTTATGTAAAAAAACAAACCGCAACCTCTGAAAAAACCTTAAACTTAAAATTACTTTCTTAATAAGTTCTTAAAAAACAAGTTCTGCCATAGAAAAAAAACCCGAGTTTTTAAAGTCAAAATTTCGTACAAAATACCTCACAAAAATGAACATTTTTGCATTTTAAAGCTTTACCCAGACGGTAGGCCAAAACCACACAGAGTTTGGATCCATTTTATAGCAGAATCAATCAACTTTTCAGATAATCAAAGTTTTTTACAACCAAAATTAAGATACTTAAGTTATGTGAAAAACCAACCGCAACATCTGAAAAAACCTTAAACT
>NW_023000481.1:0-916 GCF_900245975.1 Drosophila guanche | reverse complement strand
TTTTTAAGAATTTATTAAGAAAGTAATTTTTTTTTAAAGATTTTTTTAGAAGTAGCGGTTTGTTTTTTCACATAACTTAAGTATCTTAGATCTGGCTGTAAAGAACTTTAATTATCTGAAAAGTTGATTGATACTGCCATAAAATGGATCCAAACTGTGTGTGGTTTTGGAATACCGTCTGGCTAAAGCTTTGAAATGCACAAATGTTGATTGTTGTGAGATTTTTATTGTCGAAATTTTGACTTTAAAAACTCGGGAAAAGTCGGGTTTATTTTCAGAACTTGTTTTTAAGAATTTATTAAGAAAGTAAATTTTTTTTTTAAGATTTTTTTAGAAGTAGCGGTTTGTTTTTTCACATAACTTAAGTATCTTAGATCTGGCTCTAAAGAACTTTAATTATCTGAAAAGTTGATTGCTACTCCCATAAAATGGACCCAAAGTGTGTGTGGTTTTGGCATACCGTCTGGCTAAAGCTTTGAAATGCACAAATGTTGATTGTTGTGAGATTTTTATTGTCGAAATTTTGACTTTAAAAACTCGGGAAGAGTCGGGTTTATTTTCTATGCAAGAACTTTTCTTTAAAGGATTTTCAAAGTTTGTAGTTTTTTTATTTAAGGTTTTTTTAGAAGTCGCGGTTTGTTTTTTCACATAACTTAAGTATCTTAGATCTGGCTGTAAAGAACTTTAATTATCTGAAAAGTTGTTTGATGCTGCTATGAAGTGGATCCAAACTGTGTGTGGTTTTGGCATACCGTCTGGGTAAAGCTTTGAAATGCACAAATGTTGATTGTTGTGAGATTTTTATTGTCGAAATTTTGACTTTAAAAACTCGGGAAAAGTCGGGTTTATTTTCTATGGCAGAACTTGTTTTTAAGAATTTATTAAGAAACTAATTTTTTGTTTAAGATTTTTTTAG
>NW_023000480.1:0-916 GCF_900245975.1 Drosophila guanche | reverse complement strand
GAACTATCAATTTTGTAATTTTTAGTTTAAGGGGTTTTCAGAGGTTGCGGTTTGTTTTTTCACATAACTTAAGTATCTTAGATCTGATTGCAAAAAACTTTGATTATCTGAAAAGTTGATTGATTCTACTATAAAATGGATCCAAACTCTGTGTGGTTTTGGCCTACCGTCTGGGTAAAGCTTTGAAATGCAAAAATGTGGATTGTTGTGAGTTTTTTTTTTCGAAATTTTGACTTTAAAAACTCGGAAAAAGTCGGGTTTATTTTCTATGGCAGAACTTGTTTTTTAAGAACTTATTAAGGAAGTAACTTTATTTAAAGGTTTTTTCAGAGGTTGTGGTTTGTTTTCTCATATAACTTAAGTATATTAATTTTGGTTGTAAAAAACTTTGATTATCTGAATAGTTGATTGATACTGCTATAAAATGGATCCAAACTCTATGTGGTTTTGGCCTACCGTCTGGGTAAAGCTTTGAAATGCAACAATGTGGATTGTTGTAAGATTTTTTTTTTCGAATTTTTGACTTTAAAATCTTGGGAAAAGTCGGGTTTATTTTCTATGGCAGAACTTTTTTTTAAGACCTTATTAAGGAAGTAATTTTTAGTTTAAAGTTTTTTCAGAGGTTGCGGTTTGTTTTTTCACATAACTTAAGTATCTTAGATCTGATTGCAAAAAACTTTGATTATCTGAAAAGTTGATTGATTCTGCTATAAAATGGATCCAACCTCTGTGTGGTTTTGGCCTACCGTCTGGGTAAAGCTTTGAAATGCAAAAATGTGGATTGTTGTGAGATTTTTTTTTTTGAAATTGTGACTTTAAAAACTCGGAAAAAGTCGGCTTTATTTTCTATGGCAGAACTTGTTTTTTAAGAACTATCAATTTTTTAATTTTTAGTTTAAGGGGTTTTCAGAGGTTG
>NW_023000478.1:0-916 GCF_900245975.1 Drosophila guanche | reverse complement strand
TCAGCTTTTCAGATAATCAAAGTTTTTTGCAACCAGATCTTAGATACTTAAGTTATGTGAAAAAACAAACCGCAACCTCTGAAAAAACCTTAAACTAAAAATAACTTCCTTAATAAGTTTCTAAAAAACAAGTTCTGCCATACAAAATAAACACGACTTTTCCCGAGTTTTTAAAGTAAAAATATCAAAAAAAATAAATATCACAACAATCAACATTTTTGCATTTCAAAGCTTTTCCGAGACGGTAGGTCAAAACCACACAGAGTTTGGATCCATTTTATAGCAGTAGCAATCAACTTTTCAGATAATCAAAGTTTTTACAACCAAAAATAAGATACTTAAGTTATGTGAAAAAACAAACCGCAACCTCTGAAAAAACCTTAAACTAAAAATTACAAAAATCCTGGTTCTTAAAAATCAAGTTCTGTCATAGAAAATAAAACCGACTTCTCCCGAGTTTTTAAACTAAAAATTTCGAAAAAAAATCTTACAACAATCCACATTTTTGCATTTCAAAGCTTTTCCGAGACGGTAGGCTAAAACCACACAGAGTTTGGATCCATTTTATAGCAGTATCAATCAACTTTTCAGATAATCAAAGTTTTTTGCAACCAGATCTAAGATACTTAAGTTATGTAAAAAAACAAACCGCAACCTCTGAAAAAACCTTAAACTAAAAATTATATCCTTAAAAAGTTCCTAAAAAACAAGTTCTGTCATAGAAAATAAACCCGACTTTTCCCGAGTTTTTAAAGTAAAAATATCGAAAAAAAAAATCTCACTTCAATCAACATTTTTGCATTTCAAAGCTTTACCCAGACGGTAGGCCAAAACCACACACAGTTTGGATCCTTTTTATAGCAGTATCAATCAATTTTTCAGATAATCAAAGTTTTTTACATCCAAAATTAAGATA
>NW_023000477.1:0-916 GCF_900245975.1 Drosophila guanche | reverse complement strand
TGTTTTTTTAAGAACTAGCAATTTTGTAATTTTTAGTTTAAGGTTTTTTCAGAGGTTGTGGTTTGTTTTTTCACATAACTTAAGTATCTTAATTTTGGTTGTAAAAAACTTTGATTATCTGAAAAGTTGATTGATACTTCTATAAAATGGATCCAAACTGTGTGGTTTTGGCCTACCGTCTGGGTTACGCTTTGAAATGCAAAAATGTTGATTGATGTGAGATTTTTTTTTTTCGATATTTTTACTTTAAAAACTCGGAAAAAGTTGGGTTTATTTTCTTTGGCAGAAATTGTATTTTAGGAACTTATTAAGGAAGTAATTTTTAGTTTAAGGTTTTGTCAGATGTTGCGGTTGGTTTTTCACATAATTTAAGTATCTTAATTTTGGTTGTAAAAAACTTTGATTATCTGAAAAGTTGATTGATTCTGCTATAAAATGGATCCAAACTCTGTGTGGTTTTGGTCTACCGTCTGGGTTAAGCTTTAAAATGCAAAAATGTTCATTTTTGTGAGGTATTTTGTACGAAATTTTGTCTTTAAAAACTCGGGTTTTTTTTTCTATGGCAGAACTTGTTTTTTAAGAACTTATTAAGGAAGTAGTTTTAAGTTTAAGGTTTTTTCAGAGGTTGCGGTTTGTGAGAAACCAAACTCTGTGTGGTTTTGGCCTACCGCCTCGGAAAAGATTTGAAATGCAAAAATGTGGATTGTTGTGAGATTTTTTTTTTTTTGAAATTTTGACTTTAAAAACTCTGGAAAAGTTGGTTTTATTTTCTATGGCAGAACTTGTTTTTTTAAGAACTAGCAATTTTGTTATTTTTAGTTTAAGGTTTTTTCAGAGGTTGTGGTTTGTTTTTTCACATAACTTAAGTATCTTAATTTTGGTTGTAAAAAACTTTGATTATCTGAAAAGTTGATTG
>NW_023000476.1:0-916 GCF_900245975.1 Drosophila guanche | reverse complement strand
ATCAATAGCCGAGTCGATTGAGCCCTGTCTGTCTGTCCGTCCGTCTTGTTGAGCACCTGAATCTCAGAGACTATAAAAGCTAGAGCCACCAAATTTTGCATCCAGATTTCTGTATGCTCACACTGTTACAAGTGTATTTAAAAGATGTGCCCCGCCCCCTTCCGCCCCCGCAAAAGGGCGAAAACCTCCCAAATCTACAATTTTAAAGATAAAAGAAAACTAAAAACGCCATTCTGTAGGGAATGGCTATATCTATCAGATCAATAAATTGGGATCCGATTGGATCATTATTAAAGCCAGAAAGAAGAAATTAATTAGCAGTGGCTAAACCCACACTGTCCTGCAGCTTTTGTTGTTCTTTTCACACTCTGCTTCACATATTGTATTTGTGCACAAAGTTAATGTATGTAACACACAGAAGGAATCGTTTCCTACCCCATAAAGTGTATATATTCTTGATCACCATCAATAGCCAAGTCGATTGAGCCCTGTCTGTCTGTCCGTCTGTCCGTCCGTCTTGTTGAGCACCTGAATCTCAGAGACTAAAAAAGCTAGAGCCACCAAATTTTGCATCCAGACTTCTATATGCTCACACTGTTACAAGTGTATTTAAAAAATGTGCCCCGCCCCATTCCGCCCCCGCAAAAGGGCGAAAACCTCCCTAATCTACAATTTTAAAGATAGAAGAAAACTAAAAACGCCATTCTGTAGGGAATGGCCATATCTATCAGATCAATAAATTGGGATCCGATTGGATCATTATTATAGCCAGAAAGAAGAAATTAATTAGCAGTGGCTAAACCCACAATGTCCTGCAGCTTTTCTTGTTCTTTTCACATTCTCTCATTCACACTCTGCTTCACTCGGCCTCTGCCTCTGCCGTCCCTCTGCCTCTGCCGACTTTTAACCACCCCCC
>NW_023000475.1:0-916 GCF_900245975.1 Drosophila guanche | reverse complement strand
TAAAGCTTTGTAATGCAAAATTGTTGATTGTTGTGAGATTTTTTTTCCAAATTTTGACTTTAAAAACTCGGGAAAAGTCAGGTTTATTTTCTATGGCAGAACTTGGTTTTTTAGGAACTTATTAATGATCTAATTTTTAGTTTAAGGTTTTTTTCAGAGGTTGCGGTTTGTTTTTTCACATAACTTAAGTATCTTAATTTTGGTTGTACAAATCTTTGATTATCTGAAAAGTTGATTGATACTTTTATAACATGGATCCAAACTCTGTGTGGTTTTGGCCTACCGTCTGGGTAAAGCTTTAAAATGTAAATATGTAGATTTTTGTGAGGTATTTTTTTTGGAATCTTTGATTTTAAAAACACGAAAAAAGTTGGGATTATTTCAATGGCAGAACTTTTTTTTAAGAACTTATTAAGTATGTTAAATTTTGTTTAAGGTTTTTTCAGAGGTAACGGTTTGTATTTTCACATAACCTTAGTATCTTAGATCTGGTTGTAAGGAACTTTGATTATCTAAAAAGTTGATTGATACTGCTATAAAGTGGATCCAAACTCTGTGTGGTTTTGGCCTACCGTCTGGGTAAAGCTTTGAAATGCAAACATATTGATTTTTGTGAGGTATTTTTACGAAATTTTGACTTTAAAAACTCGGGAAAAGTCGGGTTTTCTTTCTATGGCAGAACTTGTTTTTTAAGAACTTATTAAGAATGTAATTTTGAGATTAAGGTTTTCTCAGAGGTTGCGGTTTGTTTTTTTCAGATAATTTGGTTTGTAAAAAACTTTGATTATCTGAAAAAATGATTGATACTGCTATAAAATGGATCCAAACTCTGTGTGGTTTTGGCCTACCGTCTGGGTAAAGCTTTGAAATGCAAAAATGTTGATTTTTGTGACTAATTTATTACGCAATTTTGACT
>NW_023000474.1:0-917 GCF_900245975.1 Drosophila guanche | reverse complement strand
ATCTTAATTTTGGTTGTAAAAAACTTTGATTATCTGAAAAGTTGATTGATACTTCTATAAAATGGATCCAAACTGTGTGGTTTTGGCCTACCGTCTGGGTAAAGCTTTGAAATGCAAAAATGTTGATTGATGTGAGATTTTTTTTTTTCGATATTTTTACTTTAAAAACTCGGGAAAAGTCGGGTTTATTTTCTATGGCAGAACTTGTTTTTTAGGAACTTATTAGGGATGTAATTTTAAGTTTTAGGTTTTTTTAGAGGTTGCGGTTTGTTTTTTCACATAAGTTAAGAATCTGAATTTTGGTTGTAAAAAATTAAGATTATCTGAAAAGTTGATTGATACTGCTATAAAGTGGATCCAAACTCTGTGTGGTTTTGGCCTACCGTCTCGGAAAAGCTTTGAAATGCAAAAATGTGGATTGTTGTGAGATTTTTTTTTTCGAAATTTATACTTTAAGAACTCGGGAAAAGTTGGTTTTATTTTCTATGGCAGAACTTGTTTTTTTAAGAACTAGCAATTTTGTAATTTTTAGTTTAAGGTTTTTTCAGAGGTTGTGGTTCGTTTTTTCACATAACTTAAGTATCTTAAATTTGTTTGTAAAAAACTTTGATTATCTGAAAAGTTGATTGATACTGCTATAAAATGGATCCAAACTGAGTGGTTTTGGCCAACCGTCTGGATAAGCCTTTGAAATGCAAAAATGTTAATTGATGTGAGATTTTTTTTCCGATATTTTTACTTTAAAAACTCGGGAAAAGTTGGGTTTATTTTCTTTGGCAGAACTTGTTTTTTAAGAACTTATTAAGAAAGTAATTTTAAGTTTAAGGTTTTTTCAGAGGTTGCGGTTTGTTTTTTTACATAACTTAAGTATCTTAATTTTGGTTGTAAAAAACTTTGATTATCTGAAAAGTTGATTG
>NW_023000473.1:0-917 GCF_900245975.1 Drosophila guanche | reverse complement strand
TTTTGGCCTACCGTCTCGGAAAAGCTTTGAAATGCAAAAATGTGGATTGTTGTGAGATTTTTTTTTTTCGAAATTTTGACTTTAAGAACTCGGGAAAAGTTGGTTTTATTTTCTATGGCAGAACTTGTTTTTTTAAGAACTAGCAATTTTGTAATTTTTAGTTTAAGGTTTTTTCAGAGGTTGTGGTTCGTTTTTTCACGTAACTTAAGTATCTTAAATTTGTTTGTAAAAAACTTTGATTATCTGAAAAGTTGATTGATACTGCTATAAAATGGTTCCAAACTGAGTGGTTTTGGCCTACCGTCTGGATAAGCCTTTAAAATGCAAAAATGTTAATGTGAGATTTTTTTTTCCGATATTTTTACTTTAAAAACTCGGGAAAAGTTGGGTTTATTTTCTTTGGCAGAACTTGTTTTTTAAGAACTTATTAAGAAAGTAATTTTAAGATTAAGGTTTTTTCAGAGGTTGCGGTTTGTTTTTTTACATAACTTAAGTATCTTAATTTTGGTTGTAAAAAACTTTGATTATCTGAAAAGTTGATTGATATTGCTATAATATGGATCCAACCTCTGTGTGGTTTTGGCCTACCGTCTGGGTAAAGCTTTAAAATGCAAAAATGTTCATTTTTGTGAGGTATTTTGTACGAAATTTTGACTTTAAAAACGCGGGTTTTTTTTCTATGGCAGAACTTGTTTTTTTGAACTTGTTAAGGAAGTAATTTTTTTTTTAAAAAACTTTGATTATCTGAAAAGTTGATTGATTCTGCTATAAAATGGATCCAAACTCTGTGTGGTTTTGGCCTACCGTCTGGGTAAAGCTTTAAAATGCAAAAATGTTAATTTTTGTGAGGTATTTTGTACGAAATTTTGACTTTAAAAACTCGGGAAAAGTCGGGTTTATTTTCTATGGCAGAACTT
>NW_023000472.1:0-917 GCF_900245975.1 Drosophila guanche | reverse complement strand
AAACTTAAAATTACTTATTTACCTAGTTCTTAAAAAACAATTTCTGCCATAGAAAATAAACCCGAGTTTTTAAAGTCAAAATTTCGTACAAAATACCTCACAAAAATCAACATTTTTGCATTTCAAAGCATTACCCAGACGGTAGGCCAAAACCACACAGAGTTTGGATCCATTTTATAGCAGAATCAATCAACTTTTCTGATAATCAAAGTGTTTTGCAACAAGATCTTAGATACTAAAGTTATGTGAAAAAACAAACCGCAACCTCTAAAAAAAACCTTAAACTAAAAATTACAAAATTGCTAGTTCCTAAAAAACAAGTTCTGCCATAGAAAATAAACCCGACTTTTCCCGAGTTCTTAAAGTCAAAATTTGGGAAAAAAAAATCTCACAACAATCAACATTTTTGCATTTTAAAGCTTTACCCAGACGGTAGGCCAAAACCACACAGAGTTTAGATCCATTTTATAGCAGTATCAATCAACTTTTCAGATAATCAAAGTTTTTTACAACCAAAATTAAGATACTTAAGTTATGTGAAAAAACAAACCGCAACCTCTGAAAATACCTTAAACTTAAAATTACTTCCTTAATAAGTTCTTAAAAAACAAGTTCTGCCATAGAAAATAAAACCGAATTTTCCCAAGTTTCTAAAGTCAAAATTTCGTACAAAATACCTCACAAAAATCAACATTTTTGCATTTCAAAGCTTTACCCAGACGGTAGGCCAAAATCACACAGAGTTTGGATCCATTTTATAGCAGTATCAATCAACTTTTCAGATAATCAAAGTTTTTTACAACCAAAATTAAGATACTTAAGTTATGTGAAAAAACAAAGCGCAACCTCTGAAAAAACCTTAAACTTAAAATTACATACTTACCTAGTTCTTAAAAAACAAGTTCTGCCATAGAAAA
>NW_023000471.1:0-917 GCF_900245975.1 Drosophila guanche | reverse complement strand
AAGTTTTTTACAACCAGATCTAAGATACTTAAGTTATGTGAAAAAACAAACCGCAACCTCTGAAAAACCCTTAAGCTAAAAATTACATCCTTTATAAGTTCTTAAAAAACAAGTTCTGCCATAGAAAGTAAACCCGACTTTTCCCGAGTTTTTAAAGTCAAAATTTCGATAAAATAAAATATCACAACAATCAACATTTTTGCATTTCAAAGCTTTTCCAAGACGGAAGACCAAAACCACACAGAGTTTGGATCCATTTTATAGCAGTATCAATCAACTTTTCAGATAATCAAAGTTTTTTACAACCAACATTAAGATACTTAAGTTATGTGAAAAAACAAACCGCAACCTCTGAAAAAAACCTGAAACTAAAAATTACATCCTTAATAAGTTCATAAAAAACATGTTCCTCCATAGATAATAAACCCGACTTTTCCCGAGATTTGAAAGTAAAAAATTCGAAAAAAAAATCTCACAACAATCAACATTTCTGCATTTCAAAGCTTTTCCGAGACGTTAGGCCAACACCGCACACAGTTTGGATCCACTTCATAGCAGAATCAATCAACTTTTCAGATAATCAACATTTTTTACAACCAAAATTAAGATACTTAAGTTTTGTGAAAAAACAAACCCCAACCTCTGAAAAAACCTTAAACTAAAAATTACATCCTTAATAAGTTCTTAAAAAACAAGTTCTGCCATAGAAAACAAACTAGACTTTTCCCGAGTTTTTAAAGTCAAAATTTCGATAAAATAAAATCTCACAACAATCAACATTTTAGCATTTCAAAGCTTTTCCAAGACGGTAGACCAAAACCACACACAGTTTGGATCCACTTCATAGCAGCATCAATCAACTTTTCAGATAATCAAAAATCTTTACAACCAGATCTAAGATACTTAAGTTATGTGAA
>NW_023000470.1:0-917 GCF_900245975.1 Drosophila guanche | reverse complement strand
AAGGTTTTTTCAGAGGTTGCGGTTTGTTTTTTCACATAACTTAAGAATCTGAATTTTGGTTGTAAAAAATTGTGATTATCTGAAAAGTTGATTGATACTGCTACAAAGTGGATTCAAACTCTGTGTGGTTTTGGCCTACCGTCTCGGAAAAGCTTTGAAATGCAAAAATGTGGATTGTTATGAGATTTTTTTTTAGGAAGTTTTGACTTTAAAAACTCGGGAAAAGTTGGTTTTAATTTCTATGGCAGAACTTGTTTTTTTAAGAACTAGCAATTTTGTAATTTTTAGTTTAAGGTTTTTTCAGAGGTTGTGGTTTGTTTTTTCACATAACTTAAGTATCTTAATTTTGGTTGTAAAAAACTTAGATTATCTGAAAAGTTTATTGATACTGCTATAAAATGGATCCAAACTGTGTGGTTTTGGGTTACCGTCTGGGTAAAGCTTTGAAATGCAAAAATGTTGATTGATGTTAGATTTTTTTTTTTCGAAATTTTGAATTTGAGGTTGAGGTTTGTTTTTTTCACATAACCTAGTTATCTTAGATCTGGTTGTATGGAACTTTGTTTATCTGAAAAGTTTATTCATACTGCTATCAAGTGGATCCAAACTCTGTGTGGTTTTGGTTCCAAACACTTTGTGTTTTTGCTTTACCGTCTGGGAAATATACAGATTTGAAATGCAAAAATGTTGATTTTTGTGAGGTATTTATTACGAAATTTAGACTTTAAAAACTCGGGAAGAGTTGGGTTTATTTTCTATGGCAGAACTTGTTTTTTAAGAACTAGTAATTTTGTAATTTTTGGTTTAAGGTTTGTTCAGTGTTGTGTGTTTTCACATAACTTAAGTATCTTAATTTTGGTTGTAAAAAACGTTGATTATCTGAAAAGTTGATTGATACTGCTATAAAAACTATCCAA
>NW_023000469.1:0-917 GCF_900245975.1 Drosophila guanche | reverse complement strand
TTTGAAATGCACAAATGTTGATTGTTGTGAGATTTTTATTGTCGAAATTTTGACTTTAAAAGATTTTTAAGATTTTTTTAGAAGTAGCTGTTTGTTTTTTCACATAACTTAAGTATCTTAGATCTGGCTGTAAAGAACTTTAATTATCTGAAAAGTTGTTTGATGCTGCTATGAAGTGGATTCAAACTGTGTGTGGCTTTGGGATACCGTCTCGGAAAAGCTTTGAAATGCAAAAATGTTGATTGTTGTGAAATTTTTATTGTCGAAATTTTGACTTTAAAAACTCTGGAAAAGTCGGGTTTATTTTCTATGGCAGAACTTGTTTTTAAGAATTTATTAAGAAAGTAATTTTTTGTTTAAGATTTTTTTAGAAGTAGCGGTTTGTTTTTTCACATAACTTAAGTATCTTAGATCTGGCTGTAAAGAACTTTAATTATCTGAAAAGTTGTTTGATGCTGCTATGAAGTGGATTCAAACTGTGTGTGGTTTTGGGATACCGTCTCGGAAAAGCTTTGAAATGCAAAAATGTTGATTGTTGTGAAATTTTTATTGTCGAAATTTTGACTTTAAAAACTCGGGAAAAGTCGGGTTTATTTTCTATGGCAGAACTTGTTTTTAAGAATTTATTAAGAAAGAAATTTTTTGTTTAAGATTTTTTTAGAAGTCGCGGTTTGTTTTTTCACATAACTTAAGTATCTTAGATCTGGCTGTAAAGATTTTTAATTATCTGAAAAGTTGATTGATACTGCCATAAAATGGATCCAAACTGTGTGTGGTTTTGGCATACCGTCTGGGTAAAGCTTTGAAATGCACAAATGTTGATTGTTGTGAGATTTTTATTGTCGAAATTTTGACTTTAAAAACTCGGGAAGAGTCGGGTTTATTTTCTATGGTAGACATTTTTTTTAAGAATTTAT
>NW_023000468.1:0-917 GCF_900245975.1 Drosophila guanche | reverse complement strand
ACGGTAACGGAACTCGAATGCTTGGCGGTAGTACTGGCCATAAAAAAATTCCGCATGTACATCGATGGTCATCCCTTCAAAGTTGTTACGGATCATGCAAGCCTCCGTTGGCTTATGAACCAGTCAGATCTCAGCGGTAGATTAGCCAGATGGGCACTAAAATTACAAGGTTACTCGTTCGAAATCGAGCATAGGAGAGGAAGCGAAAATGTAGTGGCTGACGCTTTGTCTCGTTCATTCGAAGGTGTTACGGAAGTAGCGGTTTTGGAATGCGAAGTGTTACCGGAAATCGATATAAAGTCGGATGCGTTTCAGTCGCCGGAGTATCGATCACTCAGAGAGAAATTCGTGCTTTCCAAACTCCCAGATTTACAGGGGTACAGGGTTTTCCGTGTTGGATTCTGACCAAGACGATGAGTCGTGGAAATTATTTGTTCCCGAAGCTTTGAGACAGGGCGTAATTAAAGCTGCGCATGACCAACCTTCCTCTGCACATTGTGGGATTGCCAAATGCCTCGACCAAATAAGGCAACGATTTTACTGGCCAAAAATGGTTATAGACGTCCGAGATTATATTTCCGCATGTGATGTATGCCGGACCACAAAACATCCCACACGCTCTCTCAAACCTCCTATGGGCGCTAGAGTAGTTAGCGAACGTCCCTTTCAACGGTTGTACATCGATTTCATTGGTCCCTTTCCTCGAAGCAGAAAGGGAAACATGGGAATATTTATCATCCTGGATCACTTCTCAAAATTTACCTTCTTAAAGACGGTCAAGAAATTTACTTCCCAGATAGTGACATATTGAGGGAAGAGATATTTTCATGTTATGGAGTGCCGGAAGTGCTAGTAAGCGATAACGGTACGCAGTTTAAAAGTAGTGATTTTTCTAAATTCCTCTTGAAGTACGGTGT
>NW_023000467.1:0-918 GCF_900245975.1 Drosophila guanche | reverse complement strand
TGAAAATAATTAAAAGAAAAGTTCTGCCATCGAAAATAAACCCGACTTTTCCCGAATTTTTAAAGTCCGAATTTCGTACAGAGTACCTCACAAAAATCAACATTTTTGCATTTCAAAGCTTTTAAGAGACGGTTTGCCAAAACCACACACAGTTTGGATCCACTTCATAGCAGCATCAATCAACTTTTCAGATAATAAATGTTCTTTACAACCAGGTCTAAGATACTTAAGTTATGTGAAAAAACAAACCACTACTTCTAAAAAAACCTTAAACGAAAAAGTACAAACTTTGAAAATTCTTAAAAGAAAAGTTCTGCCATAAAAAATAAACCCGACTATTCCCGAGTTTTTAAAGTCAAAATTTCGAAAAAAAAAAAAATTTCACAACAATCAACATTTGTGCATTTCAAAGCTTTACCAAGACGGTAGGCCAAAACCACACAGAGTTTGGATCCACTTTATAGCAGTATCAATCAACTTTTCAGATAATCAAAGTTCTTTACAACCAGGTCTAAGATACTTAAGTTATGTGAAAAAACAAACCGCTACTTCTAAAAAACATTAAACAAAAAAGTAAAAAATTTGAAAATTCTTAAAAGAAAAGTTCTGCCAAAGAAAAAAACCAGACTCTTCCCGAGTTTTTAAAGTCAACATTTCGACAGTAAAAATCTCACAACAATCAACATTTTTGCATTTCAAAGCTTTATCCAGACGGTAGGCCAAAACCACTTATAGTTTGGATCCACTTTATAGCTGTATCAATCAACTTTGCAGATAATCAAAGTTCTTTGCAACCATAACTAAGATACTTAAGCTATGTGAAAAAACAAACCGCTACCTCTCAAAAAACCTGAAGCTTAAAATTACATCCTTAATAAGTTCTTAAAAAACAATTTCTGCCTTAGAAAATAAACCCGA
>NW_023000466.1:0-918 GCF_900245975.1 Drosophila guanche | reverse complement strand
ATTATCTGAAAAGTTGATTGATTCTGCTATAAAATGGATCCAAACTCTGTGTGGTTTTGGCCTACCGTCTGGGTAAAGCTTTGAAATGCAAAAATGTTGATTTTTGTGAGATTTTTTGTTTTCGAAATTTTTACTTTAAAAACTCGGGAAAAGTCGGGTTTATTTTCTATGGCAGAACTTGTTTTTTAAGAACTTATTAGCTTTGAAGTAATTTTTAGTTCAAGGTTTTTTCAGATGTTGCGGTTTGTTTTTTCAAATAACTTAAGTATCTTAATTTTGGTTGTAAAAAACTTTGAATATCTGAAAAGTTGATTGAATCTGCTATAAAATGGATCCAAACTCTGTGTGGTTTTGGCCTACCGTCTGGGTAAAGCTTTGAAATGCAAAAATGTGGATTGTTGTGAGATTTTTTGTTTTCGAAATTTTTACTTTAAAAACTCGGGAAAAGTCGGGTTTATTTTCTATGGCAGAACCTGTTTTTTAAGAACTTATTAAGGAAGTTACTTTTATTTTAAGGTTTTTTCAGAGGTTGTGGTTTGTTTTCTCATATAACTTAAGTATCTTAATTTTGGTTGTAAAAAAGTTTGATTATCTGACTAGTTGATTGATACTGCTATAAAATGGATCCAAACTCTATGTGGTTTTGGCCTACCGTCTAAGAAAAGCTTTGAAATGCAAAAATGTGGATTGTTGTGAGATTTTTTGTTTTCGAAATTTTTACTTTAAAAACTCGGGAAAAGTCGGCTTTATTTTCTATGGCAGAACTTGTTTTTTAAGAACTATCAATTTTGTAATTTTTAGTTTAAGGGGTTTTCAGAGGTTGCGGTTTTTTCACATAACTTAAGTATCTTAGATCTGATTGCAAAAAACTTTGATTATCTGAAAAGTTGATTGATTCTACTATAAAATGGATCCAAA
>NW_023000465.1:0-918 GCF_900245975.1 Drosophila guanche | reverse complement strand
TTCCTGTGTCTCTCTGCCTTCTGTCTCTCTACCTGTCTCTCTGCCTGCTGTCTCTCTGCCTGCTGTCTCTCTTCCTCTGCCTCTGTCTGTCTCTTTGCCTCCCTTTCTGCCTGTCCCTCTGCTTGCTGTCTCTCTTCCTGTGTCTCTGTCTGTCTCTTTGCCTGTCTGTCTGCCTCCTGTCTCTCTTCCTGCCTCTCTGCCTGTCCCTCTGCTTGCTGTCTCTCTTCCTGTGTCTCTCTGCCTTCTGTCTCTCTTCCTGACTCTCTACCTGTCTCTCTGCCTGCTATCTCGCTTCCTGCGTCTCTCTGCCTGTCTCTCTGCCTGCTGTCTCTGTTCCTGTATCTCTGTGAGTCTCTTTTCCTGTCTCTCTTGCTCGCTGCCTTCGTCTCGTCGTTCCGGTCTCTCTGTTTGTCTCTTTGCCTCTCTCTCTGGCTGTCCCTGTGCCTGCTGTCTCTCTTCCTGTATCTCTGTCTGTCTCTTTCCCTGTCTATTTTCCTCTCTCTCTGCCTGCCTCTCTGCCTGTATGTGCCTCCTGTCTCTGCCTGTCTCTCAGGCTGTCTCTCCGCCTGCTGTCTCTCTGTCTGTCTCTTTGCCTCCCTCTCTGCCTGTCCCTCTGCTTGCTGTCTTTCTGACTGCATATGTACATAACTACATAATAGTAGTCTGTGTTCTGAAAAAATAAACATTTAAAAAAAATTGAAAAAAAATTTTGTCCGCAACCAACCTTCCGCGTCGACAAGCAAATGTGCACTGAGAATTGGGGCCGACGAGGCCTCCTTATATAGTTTCTTTATGTCTGTGAGTCTCTCCGCCTGCTGTCTCTCTTCCTGTGCCTCTGTCTGTCTCTTTGCCTCCCTTTCTGCCTGTCCCTCTGCTTGCTGTCTCTCTTCCTGTGTCTCTCTGCCTTCTGTCTCTCTA
>NW_023000464.1:0-918 GCF_900245975.1 Drosophila guanche | reverse complement strand
AAAAAAAAAAAAACTCATAACAATCATCATTATTGCATTTCAAAGCTTTTCCGAGACGGTAGGCCAAAACCTGACAGAGTTTGGACCCATTTCATAGCAGTATCAATCAGCTTTTCAGATAATCAAAGTTTTTTACAACCAAAATTAAGATACTTAAGTTATGTGAAAAAACAAACCCCAACCTCTGAAATAACCTTAAGGTAAAAATTACATCCTTAATAAGTTCTTAAAAAACTAGTTCTGCCATAAAAAATAAACCTGAATTTTCCCGAGTTTCTAAAGTCAAAAATTCGAAAAAAGAAAATTTCACAACAATCATCATTATTGCATTTCAAAGCTTTTCCGAGACGGTAGGCTAAAACCACACAGAGTTTGGATCCATTTTATAGCAGTATCAATCAACTGTTCAGATAATCAAAGTTTTTACAACCAAAATTAAGATAACTAAGTTATGTGAAAAATCAAACCCCAACCTCTGAAAAACCTTAAGCTAAAAATTACATCCTTAATAAGTTTTTAAAAAACAAGCTCTGCCATAGAAAATAAACCCGACTTTTCCCGAGTTTTTAAAGTCAAAAATTCCAAAAAAAAAAAAAAAAAAACTCCTAACAATCATCATTATTGCATTTCAAAGCTTTTCCGAGACGGTAGGCCAAAACCACACAGAGTTTGGATCCATTTTATAGCAGTGTCAATCAACTTTTCAGATAATCAAAGTTTTTTACAACCAAAATTAAGATACTTAAGTTATGTGAAAAAACAAACCGCAACCTCTGAAAAAACCTTAAGGTAAAAATTACATCCTTAATAAGTTCTTAAAAAACTAGTTCTGCCATAAAAAATAAACCTGACTTTTCCCAAGTTTTTAAAGTCAAAAATTCGAAAAAAAAAAACTCATAACAATCATCATTATTGCAT
>NW_023000463.1:0-918 GCF_900245975.1 Drosophila guanche | reverse complement strand
GGGGGGGGGGGGGGGGGGGTTGTTAAAAGTCGGCAGAGGCAGAGGCCGAGTGAAGCAGAGTGTGAATGAGAGAATGTGAAAAGAACAACAAAAGCTGCAGGACAGTGTGGGTTTAGCCACTGCTAATTAATTTCTTCTTTCTGGCTATAATAATGATCCAATCGGATCCCAATTAGGTGATCTGATAGATATATCCATTCCCTACAGAATGGCGTTTTTAGTTTTCTTTTATGTTAAAAATTGTAGATTTGGGAGGTTTTCGCCCTTTTGCGGGGGCGGAATGGGGCGGGGCACATTTTTTAAATACACTTGTAACAGTGTGAGCATACAGAAGTCTGGATGCAAAATTTGGTAGCTCTAGCTTTTATAGTCTCTGAGATTCAGGTGCTCAACAAGACGGACGGACAGACGGACGGACAGACGGACGGACAGTTAAAAGTGGTTAAAAGTGGTTAAAAGTCGGCAGAGGCAGAGGGACGACAGAGGCAGAGGCCGAGTGAAGCAGAGTGTGAATGAGAGAATGTGAAAAGAACAACAAAAGCTGCAGGACAGTGTGGGTTTAGCCACTGCTAATTAATTTCGTCTTTCTGGCTATAATAATGATCCAATCGGATCCCAATTACGTGATCTGATAGATATATCCATTCCCTACAGAATGGCGTTTTTAGTTTTCTTCTATCTTTGAAATTGTAGATTTGGGATGTTTTCGTCCTTTTGCTGGGGCGGAATGGGGCGGGGCACATTTTTTAAATACACTTGTAACAGTGTGAGCATACAGAAGTCTGGATGCAAAATTTGGTAGCTCTAGCTTTTATAGTCTCTGAGATTCAGGTGCTCAACAAGACGGACGGACAGACGGACGGACAGACGGACGGACAGACGGACGGACAGACAGGGCTCAATCGACTCGGCTATTGA
>NW_023000462.1:0-918 GCF_900245975.1 Drosophila guanche | reverse complement strand
AGAAAAAAAATCTCACAACAATCCACATTTTTGCATTTCAAAGCTTTTCCGAGACGGTAGGCCAAAACCACACAGAGTTTGGATCCACTTTATAGCAGTATCAATCAACTTTTCAGATAATCAAAATTTTTTACAACCAAAATTAAGATACTTAAGTTATGTGAAAAAACGAACCGCAACCTCTGAAAAAACCTTAAACCAAAAATTACAAAATTGCTAGTTCTTAAAAAACAAGTTCTGCCATAGAAAATAAAACCAACTTTTCCCGAGTTTTTAAAGTCTAAATTTCGAAAAAAAAATCTCACAACAATCCACATTTTTGCATTTCAAAGCTTTTCGAGACGGTAGGCCAAAACCACAAACAGTTTGGATCCATTTAATAGCAGTATCAATCAACTTTTCAGATAATCAAGGGTTTTTACAACCAAAATTAAGATACTTAAGTTATGTGAAAAAACAAAGAACCAACCTCTGAAAAAATGTTAACCTAAAAATTACAAAATTACTAGTTCTTAAAAAACAAGTTCTGCCATAGAAAATAAAACCGACTTTTCCCGAGTTTTTAAAGTCAAAATTTCAAGAAAAAAAATTCTCACAAAAATCAACATTTTTGCATTTCAAAGCTTTTCCGAGACGGTAGGCCAAAACCACAAAAAGTTTGGATCCATTTAATAGCAGTATCAATCAACTTTTCAGATAATCAAAGTTTTTTACAACCCAAATTAAGATACTTAAGTTATGTGAAAAAACAAACCGCAACCTCTGAAAAAACCTTAAACTTAAAATTACTTCCTTAATAAGATCTTAAAAAACAATTTCTGCCATAGAAAATAAACCCGAGTTTTTAAAGTCAAAACTTCGTACAAAATACCTCTAAGAAATCAACATTTTTGCCTTTCAAAGCTTTACCCAGACGGT
>NW_023000461.1:0-918 GCF_900245975.1 Drosophila guanche | reverse complement strand
CTTTTCCGAGATGGTAGGCCAAAACCACAAACAGTTTGGATCCATTTTATAGCAGTATCAATCAACTTTTCAGATAATCAAAGTTGTTTGCAACCAGATCTAAGATGCTTAAGTTATGTAAAAAAACAAACCGTAACCTCTGAAAAAACCTTAAACTAAAAATTACATCCCTAATAAGTTCCTAAAAAACAAGTTCTGCCATAGAAAATAAACCCGACTTTTCCCGAGTTTTTAAAGTAAAAATATCGAAAATAAAAATCTCACATCAATCAACATTTTTGCATTTCAAAGCTTTTACGAGACGGTAGGCCAAAACCACACAGAGTTTGGATCCATTTTATAGCAGTATCAATCAACTTTTCAGATAATCAAAGTTTTTTGCAACCAGATCTAAGATACTTAAGTTATGTGAAAAAACAAACCGAAACCTCTGAAAACACATTAAACCACAAATTACTACCTTAATAAGTTCTTAAAAAACAAGTTCTGCCATAGAAAATAAACCCGAATTTTTAAAGTAAAAATTTCGAAAACAAAAAATCTCACAACAATCAACATTTTTTTCAAAGCTTTTCCTAGACGGTAGGCTAAAACCACAAACAGCTTGGATCCGTTTTATAGCAGTATCAATCAAATTTTCAAAAAATCAAAGTTTTTTGCATCCAGATCTAAGATACTTAAGTTATGTAAAAAAACAAACCGCAACCTCTGAAAAAACTTTAAACTAAAAATAACAACCTTAATAAGTTCCTAAAAAACAAGTTCTGCCATAGAAAATAAACCCGACTTTTCCCGAGTTTTTAAAGTCAAAATTTGTAAAAAAAAATCGCACAAAAATCAACATTTTTGCATTTCAAAGCTTTACCCAGACGGTAGGCCAAAATCACAAACAGTTTGGATCCATTTTATAGCAGTATC
>NW_023000460.1:0-919 GCF_900245975.1 Drosophila guanche | reverse complement strand
TTGCATTTCAAAGCTTTACCCAGACGGTAGGCCAAAACCACACACAGTTTGGATCCATTTTTTAGCAGTATCAATCAACTTTTTAGATAATCAAAGTTTTTTGCAACCAGATCTAAGATACTTAAGTTATGTGAAAAAACAAACCGCTACTTCTAAAAAAAACCTTAAACTAAAAATGACATCTTAAATAAGTTCTTAAAAAAAAGTTCTGCCATAGAAAATATACCCTAATGTTCCCGAGTTCTTAAAGTCAATATTTCGACAATAAAAATCTGACAACAACCGACATTTTTGCATTTCAAAGCTTTACCCAGACGGTAGGCCAAAACCACACACAGTTTGGATCAATTTTTTAGCAGTATCAATCAACTTTAAGATAATCAAAGTTTTTTGCAACCAGATCTAAGATACTTAAGTTATGTGAAAAAACAGACCGCTTCTTCTAAAAAAACCTTAAACTAAAAATGACATCAATATTTCGACAATAAAAATCTCACAACAACCAACATTTTTGCATTTTAATCCAGCATTTGGATCAATTTTTTAGCAGTATCAATCAACTTTTTAGATAATCAAAGTTTTTTGCAACCAGAGCTAAGATACTTAAGTTATGTGAAAAAACAGACCGCAACCTCTGAAAAAACCTTAAACTAAAAATTACATCTTTAAAAAGTTCCTAAAAAAAAGTTCTGCCATGGAAAATAAACCCTAATGTTCCCGAGTTCTTAAAGTCAATATTTCGACAATAAAAATCTCACAACAACCGACGTTTTTGCATTTCAATCCAGCATTTGGATCCATTTTTTAGCAGTATCAATCAACTTTTTAGATAATCAAAGTTTTTTGCAACCAGAGCTAAGATACTTAAGTTATGTGAAAAAACAGACCGCAACCTCTGAAAAAACCTTAAACTAAAAAT
>NW_023000459.1:0-919 GCF_900245975.1 Drosophila guanche | reverse complement strand
TATCTTAATTTTGGATGTAAAAAACTTTGATTATCTGAAAAGTTGATTGATACTGCTATTAAATGGATCCAAACTGTTTGTGGTTTTGGCCTACGGTCTCGGAAAAGCTTTGAAATGCAAAAATGTTGATTGTTGTGAGATTTTTTTTTCGAAATTTCGACTTTAAAAACTCGGGAAAAGTTGGTTTTATTTTCTATGGCAGAACTTGTTTTTTAAGAACTAGCAATTTTGTAATTTTTAGTTTAAGGTTTTTTCAGAGGTTGCGGTTTGTTTTTTCTTATAACTTAAGTATCTTAATTTTGGATGTATCAAATTTTGATTATCTGAAAAGTTGATTGATACTGCTATAAAGTGGATCCAAACTCTGTGTGGTTTTGGCCTACCGTCTCGGAAAAGCTTTGAAATGCAAAAATGTTGATTTTTGTGAGATTTTTTTTTCTCGAAATTTTGACTTTAAAAACTCGGGAAAAGTCGGTTTTATTTTCAATGGCAGAACTTGTTTTTTAAGAACTAGTAATTTTGTAATTTTTAGTTTAAGGTTTTTTCAGAGGTTGTGGTTTGTTTTTTCACATAACTTAAGTATCTTAATTTTGGTTGTAAAAAACTTTGATTATCTGAAAAGTTGATTGATACTGCTATAAAATGGATCCAAACTCTAAGTGGTTTTGGCCTTCCGTCTCGAAAAGCTTTGAAATGCAAAAATGTGGATTGTTGTGAGATTTTTTTTTTTTTCGAAATTTTGACTTTAAAAACTCGGGAAAAGTCGGTTTTATTTTCTATGGCAGAACTTGTTTTTTAAGAACTAGTAACTTTGTAATTTTTAGTTTAAGGTTTTTTCAGAGGTTGTGGTTTGTTTTTTTACATAACTTAAGTATCTTAATTTTGGATGTAAAAAACTTTGATTATCTGAAAAGTTGAT
>NW_023000458.1:0-919 GCF_900245975.1 Drosophila guanche | reverse complement strand
ACTTAAGTTACTTAAAAAAACGAACCACAACCTCTGAAAAAACCTTAACCTAAAAACTACAAAATTACTAGTTCTTAAAAAACAAAATCTGCCATAGAAAATAAACCCAACTTTTCCCGAGTTTTTAAAGTAAAAATATCGAAAAAAAAATCTCACATCAATCAACATTTTTGCATTTCAAAGCTTTACCCAGACGGCAGGCCAAAACCACACAGTTTGGATCCATTTTATAGAAGTATCAACCCAATTTTCAGATAATCAAAGTTTTTTACAACCAAAATTAAGATACCTAAGTTATGTGAAAAAACAAACCACAACCTCTGAAAAAACTTTAAACTTAAAATTACTTTCTTAATAAGTTCTTAAAAAAACAAGTTCTGCCATAGAAAATAAACCCAAGTTTTTAAAGTCAAAATTTCGTCCAAATACCTCACAACAATCAACATTTTTGCATTTCAAAGCTTTTCCGAGACGGTAGGCCAAAACCACAAACAGTTTGGATCCATTTATCCATTATCCATTTATCCATTATCCATTATCCATTTAATAGCAGTATCAATCAACTTTTTAGATAATCAAGGTTTTTTACAACCAAAATTAAGATACTTAAGTTATGTGAAAAAACAAACCGCAACCTATGAAAAATCAAAGTAATCAAAGTTCTTTACAACCAGGTCTAAGATGGGTAAGTTATGTGAAAAAACAAACCGCTACTTCTAAAAACAGTTTGGATCCATTTAATAGCAGTATCAATCAACTTTTCAGATAATCAAGGGTTTTTACAACCACAGTTAAGATACTCAAGTTATGTGAAAAAACAAACCGAAACCTCCGAAAAAACCTTAATCTAAAAATTACAAAATTTCTAGTTCTTATAAAACAAGTTCTGCCATAGAAAATAAAACCGACTTTTCCCGAG
>NW_023000457.1:0-919 GCF_900245975.1 Drosophila guanche | reverse complement strand
TAAAGTAAAAATTTCGAAAAAAAAATCTCACATCAATCAAAATTTTTGCATTTCAAAGCTTTACCCGGACGGTAGGCCAAAACCACAAACAGTTTGGATCCATTTTATAGCATTATCAATCAACTTTTCAGATAATCAAAGTTTTTTACAACCAAAATTAAGATACTTAAGTTATGTGAAAAAACAAACCGCAACCTCTGAAAAAACCTTAAACTTAAAATTACTTCCTTAATAAGTTCTTAAAAAACAAGTTCTGCCGTAGAAAATAAAACCGACTTTTCCCAAGTTTTTAAAGTCAAAATTTCGTACAAAATACCTCACAAAAATCAACATTTTTGCATTTTAAAGCTTTACCCAGACGGTAGGGCAAAACCACAAACAGTTTGGATCCATTTTATAGCAGTATAAATCAACTTTTCAGATAATCAAAGTTTTTTACAACCAAAATTAAGATACTTAAGTTATGTGAAAAAAGAAAACCGCAACCTCTGAAACAACCTTAAACTTAAAATAACTTCCTTAATAAGTTCTTAAAAAACAAGTTCTGCCATAGAAAATAAACCCGAGTTTTCAAAGTCAAAATTTCGTACAAAATACATCACAAAAATCAACATTTTTGCTTTTCAAAGCTTTACTTAGACGGTAGGTCAAAACCATATGGAGTTTGGATCCAGTTTATGACAGAATCAATCAACTTTTCAGATAATCAAATTTTTTTGCACCAGATCTAAGATACTTAAGTTATGTGAAAAAACAAACCGCAACCTCTGAAAAAACCATAAACTAAAAATTAGAAAAATGCTAGTTCTTAAAAATCAAGTTCTGGCATAGAGAATAAAACCGACTTCTCCCGAGTTTTTAAAGTAAAAATTTCGAAAAAAAAATCTCACATCAATCAAAATTTTTGCATTTCAAAGCT
>NW_023000456.1:0-919 GCF_900245975.1 Drosophila guanche | reverse complement strand
ACTTTGTTTATCTGAAAAGTTTATTCATACTGCTATCAAGTGGATCCAAACTCTGTGTGGTTTTGGTTCCAAACACTTTGTGTTTTTGCTTTACCGTCTGGGAAATATACAGATTTAAAATGCAAAAATGTTGATTTTTGTGAGGTATTTATTACGAAATTTGGACTTTAAAAACTCGGGAAGAGTTGGGTTTATTTTCCATGGTAGAACTTGTTTTTTAAGAACTAGTAATTTTGTAATTTTTGGTTTAAGGTTTGTTCAGTGTTGTGTTTTTTCACATAACTTAAGTATCTTAATTTTGGTTGTAAAAAACTTTGATTATCTGAAAAGTTGATTGATACTGCTATTTAATGGATCCAAACTGTTTGTGGTTTTGGCCCACCGTCTCGGAAAAGCTTTGAAATGCAAAAATGTTGATTGATGTGAGATTTTTTGTTCTCGAAATTTTGACTTTAAAAACTCGGGAAAAGTCGGTTTTATTTTCTATGGCAGAACTTGTTTTTTAAGAACTAGCAATTTTGTAATTTTAAGTTTAAGGTTTTTTCAGAGGTTGTGGTTTGTTTTTTCACATAACTTAAGTATCTTAATTTTGGTTGTAAAAAACTTTGATTATCTGAAAAGTTGATTGATACTGCTATGAAGTGGATCCAAACTGTGTGGTTTTGGCCTACCGTCTGGGTAAAGCTTTGAAATGCAAAAATGTTGATTGATGTTAGATTTTTTTTTTTTCGAAATTTTGACTTTGAGGTTGAGGTTTGTTTTTTTAACATAACCTAGTTATTTGAAGAAATTTTTACTTTAAAATTTGGGAAAAGTCGGTTTTATTTTCTATGGCAGAACTTGTTTTTTAAGAACTAGTAACTTTGTAATTTTTAGTTTAAAGTTTTTTCAGAGGTTGTGGTTTGTTTTTTCACATAAC
>NW_023000455.1:0-919 GCF_900245975.1 Drosophila guanche | reverse complement strand
TTTCTTCTATCTTTAAAACTGTAGATTTGGGAGGTTTTCGCCCTTTTGCGGGGGCGGAATGGGGCGGGGCACATTTTTTAAATACACTTGTAACAGTGTGAGCATACAGAAGTCTGGATGCAAAATTTGGTAGCTCTAGCTTTTATAGTCTCTGAGATTCAGGTGCTCAACAAGACGGACGGACAGACGGACAGACAGACAGACAGGGCTCAATCGACTCGGCTATTGATGGTGATCAAGAATATATACACTTTATGGGGTCGGAAACGATTCCTTCTGTGTGTTACATACATTAACTTTGTGCACAAATACAATATACCCCATTTACTCTTCGAGTACCGGGTATAAAACAAATATAAGCTGCGTGAGGGGGGGGTTTAAAGTCGGCAGAGGCAGAGGCCGAGTGGAGCAGAGTGTGAATGAGAGAATGTGAAAAGAACAACAAAAGCTGCAGGACAGTGTGGGTTTAGGCACTGCTAAATAATTTCTTCTTTCTGGATATAAAAATGTTCCAATCGGATCCCAATTTATTGATCTGATAGATATGACAATTCCCTACAGAATGGCGTTTTTAGTTTTCTTCTATCTTTAAAATTGTAGATTTGGGAGGTTTTCGCCCTTTTGCGGGGGCGGAATGGGGCGGGGCACATTTTTTAAATACACTTGTAACAGTGTGAGCATACAGAAGTCTGGATGCAAAATTTGGTTGCTCTAGCTTTTATAGTCTCTGAGATTCAGGTGCTCAACAAGACGGATGGACAGACGGACGGACAGACGGACAGACAGACAGGGCTCAATCGACTCGGCTATTGATGGTGATCAAGAATATATACACTTTATGGGGTCGGAAACGATTCCTTCTGTGTGTTACATACATTAACTTTGTGCACAAATACAATATACCCTATTTACTCTTCGA
>NW_023000454.1:0-920 GCF_900245975.1 Drosophila guanche | reverse complement strand
ATAAAAGCTAGAGCTACCAAATTTTGCATCCAGATTCTGTATGCTCACACTGTTACAAGTGTATTTAAAAAATGTGCCCCGCCCCATTCCGCCCCCGCAAAAGGGCGAAAACCTCCCAAATCTACAATTTTAAAGATAGAAGACAACTAAAAACGCCATTCTGTAGGGAATGGTCATATCTATCAGATCAATAAATTGAGATCCGATTGGATCATTATTATAGCCAGAAAGAAGAAATTAATTAGCAGTCGCTAAACCCACACTGTCCTGCAGCTTTTGTTGTTCTTTTCACATTTTCTCATTCACACTCTGCTTCACTCGGCCTCTGCCTCTGCCGACTTTAAACCACCCCCCCCACCCCTCCCCTCACGAAGCTTATATTTGTTTTATACCCGGCACTCGAAGAGTAAATAGGGTATATTGTATTTGTGCACAAAGTTAATGTATGTAACACACAGAAGGAATCGTTTCCGACACCATAAAGTGTATATATTCTTGATCACCATCAATAGCCGAGTCGATTGAGCCCTGTCTGTCTGTCCGTCTGTCCGTCCGTCTTGTTGAGCACCTGAATCTCAGAGACTATAAAATCTAGAGCCACCAAATTTTGCATCCAGATTCTGTATGCTCACACTGTTACAAGTGTATTTAAAAAATGTGCCCCGCCCCATTCCGCCCCCGCAAAAGGGCGAAAACCTCCCAAATCTACAATTTTAAAGATAGAAGACAACTAAAATTGCCATTCTGTAGGGAATGGCCATATCTATCAGATCACCAAATCCGAGTGGATCATTATTAAAGCCAGAAAGAAGAAATTAATTAGCAGTCGCTAAACCCACACTGTCCTGCAGCTTTTGTTGTTCTTTTCACATTCTCTCATTCACACTCTGCTTCACTCGGCCTCTGCCTCTGCCGACTTT
>NW_023000453.1:0-920 GCF_900245975.1 Drosophila guanche | reverse complement strand
GCGGTTTGTTTTTTTACATAACTTAAGTGTCTTAGATCTGGTTGAAAAAAACTTTGATTATCTGAAAAGTTTATTGATATATAAAATGGATCCAATCTCTGTGTGGTTTTGGCCTACCGTCTGGGTAAAGCTTTGAAATGCAAAAATGTTGATTTTTGTGAGGTATATTTTACGAATTTTTGACTTTAAAAACTCGGGAAAAGTCGGGTTTATTTTCGATGGCAGAACTTGTTTTTTTAAGAACTTATTAAGGAAGTAATTTTAAGTTTAAGGTTTTTTCAGAGGTTGCGGTTTGTTTTTTCACATAACTTAAGTATCTTAATTTTGGTTGTAAAAAACTTTGATTATCTGAAAAGTTGATTGATACTGCTATAAAATGGATCCAAACTCTGTGTGGTTTTGGCCTACCGTCTGGGTAAAGCTTTGACATGCAAAAATTTTGATTGTTGTGAGATTTTTTGTTTTCGAAATTTTGACTTTAAAAACTCGGGAAAAGTCGGGTTTATTTTCTATGCAAGAACTTGTTTTTTTAAGAACAAACAATTTTGTACTTTTATGTTTAATGTTTTTTCAGAGGTTGCGGTTTGTTTTTTTCACATAACTTAAGTATCTAAGATCTGGTTGCAAAAAACTTTGATTATCTGAAAAGTTTATTGATTCTGCTATAAAATGGATCCAAACTCTGTGTGGTTTTGGCCTACCGTCTGGGTAAAGCTTTGACATGCAAAAATTTTGATTGTTGTGAGATTTTTTGTTTTCGAAATTTTGACTTTAAAAACTCGGGAAAAGTCGGGTTTATTTTCTATGCCAGAACTTGTTTTTTAAGAACTAACAATTTTGTAATTTTTTGTTTAATGTTTTTTCAGAGGTTGCGGTTTGTTTTTTTCACATAACTTAAGTATCTAAGATCTGGTTGCAAA
>NW_023000452.1:0-920 GCF_900245975.1 Drosophila guanche | reverse complement strand
TCAAAATTTCGTAAAAAATACCTAACAAAAATGAAAATTTTTGCATTTTACAGTTTTACCCAGACGGTAGGCCTAAACCACACATAGTTTGGATCCACTTCATAGCAGCATCAATCATCTTTTCAGATAATCAAAGTTTTTTGCAACCAAAATTAAGATACTAAAGCTATGTCAAAAAACAAATCACTACCTCTGAAAATAACTTTAACAAAAAATTACATCCTTCATAAAAAATTCTCACAACAATCCACATTTTTGCATTTCAAAATTTTACCCAGACGGTAGGCCAAAACCACACACAGTTTGGATCCACTTCATAGCAGTATCAATCAACTTTTCAGATAATCAAAGTTTTTTGCAACCAGATCTAAGATACTTAAGTTATGTGAAAAAACAAATCGCAACTTTTGAAAAAACCTGAAACTAAAAATTACATCCTGAATAAGTTCTTAAAAAACATGTTCTCCTAACTATTAACATTTTTGCATTTCAAAGCTTTACCCAGACGGTAGGCCAAAACCACACAGAGTTTGGATCCATTTTATAGCAGTATCAATCAACTTTTCGGATAATCAAAGTTTTTTGCAACCGGATCTTAGATACTTAAGTTGTGTGAAAAAAAAACAATCCGCAACCTCTGAAAAAACATAAAGCTAAAAATTACATCCTTAATAAGTTCTTAAAGAACAAGTTCTGCCATAGAAAATAAACCCGACTTTTTCCGAGTTTTTAAAGTCAAAATTTCGATAAAATAAAATCTCACAACAATCATCATTTTTGCATTTCAAAGCTTTTGCTAGACGGTAGGCAAAAACCACACACAGTTTGGATCCACTTCATAGCAGCATCAATAGACTTTTTAGATAATCAAAGTTCTTTACAACCAGATCTAAGATACTTAAGTTATGTGAAAAAACAAA
>NW_023000451.1:0-920 GCF_900245975.1 Drosophila guanche | reverse complement strand
GGATCCATTTTATAGCAGTATCAATCAACTTTTCAGATAATCAAAGTTTTTTACAACCAAAATTAAGATACTTAAGTTATGTGAAAAAACAAACCGCAACCTCTGAAAAAACCTTAAACTTAAAATTACTTCCTTAATAAGTTCTTAAAAAACAAGTTCTGCCATAGAAAATAAACCCGAGATATTAAAGTGAAAATTTCGAAAACAAAAAAATCTCACAACAATCAACATTTTTGCATTTCAAAGCTTTTCCGAGATGGTAGGCCAAAACCACAAACAGTTTGGATCCATTTTATAGCAGTATCAATCAACTTTTCTGATAATCAAAGTGTTTTGCAACTAGATCTTAGATACTTAAGTTATGTGAAAAAACAAACCGCAACCTCTGAAAAAACCTTAAACTAAAAATTACTTCCTTAATAAGTTCCTAAAAAACAAATTCTGCCATAGAAAATAAACCCGACTTTTCCCGAGTTTTTAAAGTAAAAATATGGAAAAAAAAAATCTCACATCAATCAACATTTTTGCATTTCAAAGCTTTACCCAGACGGTAGGCCAAAACCACAAACAGTTTGGATCCATTTTATAGCAGTATCATTCAACTTTTCAGATAATCAAAGTTTTTTACAACCAAAATTAAGATACTTAAGTTATGTGAAAAAACAAACCGCAACCTCTGAAAAAACCTTAAACTTAAAACTACTTCCTTAATAAGTTATTAAAAAACAAGTTCTGCCATAGAAAAAAAACCCGAGTTTTTAAAGTCAAAATTTCGTACAAAATACCTTACAAAAATCAACATTTTTGCATTTCAAAGCTTTACCCAGACGGTAGGCCAAAACCACACAGAGTTTGGATCCATTTTATAGCAGAATCAATCAACTTTTCTGATAATCAAAGTGTTTTGCAACTAGATCTTA
>NW_023000450.1:0-920 GCF_900245975.1 Drosophila guanche | reverse complement strand
TAAGTATCTTAATTTTGGTTGTAAAAACCCTTGATTATCTGAAAAGTTGATTGATACTGCTATTAAATGGATCCAAACTTTTTGTAGTTTTGGCCTACCGTCTCGGAAAGCTTTGAAATGCAAAAATGTTGATTTTTGTGAGATTTTTTTTTCTCGAAATTTTGACTTTAAAAATTCGGAAAAGTCGGTTTTATTTTCTATGGCAGAACTTGTTTTTTAAGAGCTAGCAATTTTGTTATTTTTAGTTTAAGGTTTTTTCAGAGGTTGTGGTTCGTTTTTTCACATAACTTAAGTATCTTAATTTTGTTTGTAAAAAACTTTGATTATCTGAAAAGTTGATTCATACTGCTATTAAATGGATCCAAACTGAGTGGTTTTGGCCTACGGTCTCGGAAAAGCTTTGAAATGCAAAAATGTTGATTGTTGTGAGATTTTTTTTTTCGAAATTTTGACTTTAAAAACTCGGGAAAAGTCGGTTTTATTTTCTATGGCAGAACTTGTTTTTTAAGAACTAGTAATTTTGTAATTTTTAGTTTAAGGTTTTTTCAGAGGTTGTGGTTTGCTTTTTTACATAACTTAAGTATCTTAATTTTGGTTGTAAAAAACTTTGATTATCTAAAAAGTTGATTGATACTGCTATAAAGTGGATCCAAACTGTTTGTGGTTTTGGCCTACGGTCTCGGAAAAGCTTTGAAATGCAAAAATGTTGATTGTTGTGAGATTTTTTTTTTTCAAAATTTTGACTTTAAAAATTCGGAAAAGTCGGTTTTATTTTCTATGGCAGAACTTGTTTTTTAAGAGCTAGCAATTTTGTTATTTTTAGTTTAAGGTTTTTTCAGAGGTTGTGGTTCGTTTTTTCACATAACTTAAGTATCTTAATTTTGTTTGTAAAAAACTTTGATTATCTGAAAAGTTGATTG
>NW_023000449.1:0-920 GCF_900245975.1 Drosophila guanche | reverse complement strand
AACTTCTTCGCTACCAACTAAAATGTGCGTTAGCCTGCATGGAGCATTTTATTTATACTTTAAAATTATGAAAATTCTCTTAAATCTTTTGTCATGTTTTGGTCGTCCTGAAAAGGACGTTTGGGTTTATATGTGTATGTACAAGAATGTATATTGTTGCTATTGGAGCACTTATGCTTTCTTCTCGGTCTTCTTGGGCAGCAGAACGGCCTGGATGTTGGGCAAAACACCACCCTGAGCAATGGTGACGCCTGAGAGCAGCTTGTTCAACTCCTCATCGTTGCGGATGGCCAGCTGCAGATGGCGAGGGATAATTCTCGTCTTCTTGTTGTCACGGGCAGCATTGCCAGCCAACTCAAGAACTTCAGCGGCTAAGTATTCCATCACGGCAGCCAGGTAAACAGGAGCGCCAGCACCCACACGCTCGGCATAGTTGCCCTTGCGAAGCAGACGATGAATACGACCAACAGGGAACTGAAGACCGGCACGGTTCGAGCGAGACTTTGCCTTTCCCTTCACTTTGCCACCTTTACCACGACCAGACATTTTAATAGCAGATATTTATTTTTCACTGTTCACAAACGAATGTTGAGAAGCCGACACCCGTCGCTATATTTATACTTTTTCCGTCAGTCTGGGCGTTCATCGTAGGGGTGGGTTTTTCGTCTGTATCTCAAACCTGAATAAAACCAAATAAAAGTATAAGGTTTTGTGGTCCAACACGCCATGGGACCGGACGGCACAAGCAACTTCCTGATGAAGCACTGCAACATGCCCATCCTGAAACACCTGGCAACGCTGTTCAACCACTGCCTCAACTTGGGATATTTTCCATCCGAGTGGAAGAACAGCAGAATCATCGCTATCCAAAAACCAGGAACAAGTCCACAAAGCCTCCGGGCATACAGACCAATTGCCCT
>NW_023000448.1:0-920 GCF_900245975.1 Drosophila guanche | reverse complement strand
TCTTAAAAAACAAATTCTGGCATAGAATATAAACCCGACTTTTCCCGAGTTTTTAAAGTAAAAATTTCGAAAAAAAAAATCTCACAACAATCAACATTTTTGAATTTCAAAGCTTTTCCGGACGGTAGGCCAAAATCACACAGAGTTTGATCCATTTTATACCAGTATCAATCAACTTTTCAGATAATCAAAGTTTTTACAACAAAAATTAAGATACTTAAGTTATGTGAAGAAACAAACCGCAACCTCTGAAAAAACCTTAAACTTAAAATTACTTTCTTAATAAGTTCTTAAAAACTAAATTCTGGCATAGAAAATAAACCCGACTTTTCCCGAGTTTTTAAAGTCAAAATTTCGAAATAAAAAAAATCTCACAACAATCAACATTTTTGCATTTCAAAGCTTTTCCGGAGGGTAGGCCAAAATCACACAGAGTTTGATCCATTTTATACCAGTATCAATCAACTTTTCAGATAATCAAAGTTTTTTACAACCAAAATTAAGATACTTAAGTTATGTGAAGAAACAAACCGCAACATCTGAAAAAACCTTAAACTTAAAATTACTTTCTTAATAAGTTCTTAAAAAACAAATTCTGGCATAGAAAATAAACCCGACTTTTCCCGATTTTTTAAAGTAAAAATTTCGAAAAAAAAAAATCTCACAACAATCAACATTTTTGCATTTCAAAGCTTTTCCGAGACGGTAGGCCAAAACCACACAGAGTTTGGATCCATTTTATAGCAGAATCAATCAACTTTTCAGATAATCAAAATTTTTTGCAACCAGATCCTAGATACTTAAGTTATGTGAAAAAAAAACCGCAACCTCTGAAAAAACATTAAACAAAAAATTACAAAATTGTTAGTTCTTAAAAAACAATTTCTGCCATAGAAAATAAACCCGATTTTTCCCGAGTT
>NW_023000447.1:0-921 GCF_900245975.1 Drosophila guanche | reverse complement strand
GCCAAAACCACACAGTTTGGATCCATTTTATAGCAGTATCAATCAACTTTTCAGATAATCAAAGTTTTTTACAACCAAAATTAAGATACTTAAGTTATGTAAAAAAACAAACCGCAACCTCTGAAAAAACCTTAAACTTAAAATTACTTTCTTAATAAGTTCTTAAAAAACAAGTTCTGCCATAGAAAAAAAAACCTGAGTTTTTAAAGTCAAATTTTCGTAAAAAAAAACCTCACAAAAATTAACATTTTTGCATTTTAAAGCTTTACCCAGACGGTAGGCCAAAACCACACAGAGTTTGGATCCACTTTATAGCAGTATCAATCAACTTTTCAGATAATCAAAATTATTTACAACCAAAATTCAGATTCTTAAGTTATGTGAAAAAACAAACCGCAACCTCTGAAAAAACCTTAAACTAAAAATTACATCCTTACTAAGTTCCTGAAAAACAAGTTCTGCCATAGAAAATAAAACCGACTTTTCACGAATTTTTAAGGTCCAAATTTCGAAAAATAAAATCTCACAACAATCAACATTTTTGAATTTCAAAGCCTTTCCGAGACGGTATGCCAAAACCACTCAGAGTTTGGATCCATTTTATAGCAGTATCAATCAACTTTTCAGATAATCAAAGTTTTTTACAACCACAGTTAAGATACTTAAGTTATGTGAAAAAACGAACCGCAACCTCTGAAAAAACCTTAAACTAAAAATTACACAATTGCTAGTTCTTAAAAAACAAGTTCTGCCATAGAAAATAAAACCAACTTTTCCCGAGTTTTTAAAGTCAAAATTTCGAAGAAAAAAAATCTCACAACAATCCACATTTTTGCATTTCAAAGCTTTTCCGAGACGGTATGCCAAAACCACACAGAGTTTGGATCCATTTTATAGCAGAATCAATCAACTTTTCAGATA
>NW_023000446.1:0-921 GCF_900245975.1 Drosophila guanche | reverse complement strand
TTAAGATACTTAAGTTATGTAAAAAAACAAACCACAACCTCTGAAAAAACCTTAAACTAAAAATTACAAAATTGCTAGTTCTTAAAAAACAAGTTCTGCCATAGAAAATAAAACCAACTTTTCCCAAGTTTTTAAAGACAAAATTTCGAAAAAAAAAATCTCACTACAATCCACATTTTTGCATTTTAAAGCTTTTCGAGACGGTAGGCCAAAACCACTCAGAGTTTGGGTCCATTTTATAGCAGTATCAATCAACTTTTCAGATACTCAAAGTTTTTTACAACCACAGTTAAGATACTTAAGTTATGTGAAAAAACAAACCGAAACCTCTGAAAAAACCTTAAGCTAAAAATTACAAAATTGCTAGTTCTTAAAAAACAAGTTCTGCCATAGAAAATAAAACCAACTTTTCCCGAGTTTTTAAAGTCAAAATTTCGAAAAAAAAATCTCACAACAATCCACATTTTTGCATTTCAAAGCTTTTCGAGACGGTAGGCCAAAACCACTCAGAGTTTGGATCCATTTTATAGCAGAATCAATCAACTTTTTAGATAATCAAGGTTTTTTACAACCAAAATTAATATACTAAAGTTATGTGAAAAAACAAACCGCAACCTATGAAAAATGAAAGTAATCAAAGTTCTTTACAACCAGGTCTAAGATGGTTAAGTTATGTGAAAAAACAAACCGCTACTTCTAAAAAACCTTAAACAAAAAAGGACCAAACTTTGAAAATTTTTAAAAGAAAAGTTCTTCAATAGAAAATAAACCCGACTTTTCCCGAATTTTTAAAGTCAAAATTTCGTAAAAAATACCTCACAAAAATCAACATGTTTGCATTTCAAAGCTTTACCCAGACGGTAGGCCAAAACCACACAGAGGTTGGATCCATATTATAGCAGTATCAATCAACTTTTCAGT
>NW_023000445.1:0-921 GCF_900245975.1 Drosophila guanche | reverse complement strand
CATAGAAAATAAACCCGACTTTTTCCGAGTTTTTAAAGTAAAAATTTCGAAAACAAAAAATCTCACAACAATCAACTATTTTGCATTTCAAAGCTTTACCCAGACGGTAGGCCAAAACCACACAGAGTTTGGATCCATTTTATAGCAGAATCAATCAACTTTTCAGATAATCAAAGTTTTTTGCAACCAGATCTAAGATACTTAAGTTATGTGAAAAACAAACCGCAAAGTCTGAAAAAACCTTAAACTAAAAATTACTTCCTTAATAACTTCTTAAAAAACAAGTTCTGCCATAGAAAATAAACCCGACTTTTCCCGAGTTTTTAAAGTAAAAATTTCGAAAACAAAAAATCTCACAACAATCAACATTTTTGCATTTCAAAGCTTTACCCAGACGGTAGGCCAAAACCACCACCATTTTATAGCAGTATCAATCAACTTTTCAGATAATCAAAGTTTTTTACAACCAAAATTAAGATACTTAAGTTATTTGAGAAAACAAACCGCAACCTCTGAAAAAACCTTAAACTAAAAATTGCTTCCTTAATAAGTTCTTAAAAGACAAGTTCTGCCATAGAAAATAAACCCGACTTTTCCCGAGATTTTAAAGTAAAAATTTCGAAAACAAAAAATCTCACAACAATCAACTATTCTGCATTTCAAAGCTTTACCCAGACGGTAGGCCAAAACCACACAGAGTTTGGATCCATTTTATAGCAGAGTCAATCAACTTTTCAGATAATCAAAGTTTTTTGCAATCAGATCTAAGATACTTAAGTTATGTGAAAAAACCGCAACCTCTGAAAACCCCTTAAACTAAAAATTACAAAATTGATAGTTCTTAAAAAACAAGTTCTGCCATAGAAAACAAAACCGACTTTTCCCGAGTTTTTAAAGTCAAAAATTCGTAAAAAATACCTC
>NW_023000444.1:0-921 GCF_900245975.1 Drosophila guanche | reverse complement strand
CTTTACCCAGACGGTAGGCCAAAACCACACAGAGTTTGGATCCATTTTATAGCAGTATCAATCAACTTTTCAGATAATCAAAGTTTTTTACAACCAAAATTAAGATACTTAAGTTATTTGAGAAAACAAACCGCAACCTCTGAAAAAACCTTAAAGTAAAAATTACTTCCTTAATAAGTTCTTAAAAAACAAGTTCTGCCATAGAAAATAAAGCCGAATTTTTCCGAGTTTTTAAAGTCAAAATTTCGAAAAAAAAAAATCTCACAACAATCAACATTTTTGCATTTCAAAGCTTTACCCAGATGGTAGGCCAAAACCACACAGAGTTTGGATCCATTTTATAGCAGTATCAATCAACTTTTCAGATATTCAAAGTTTTTTGCAACCAGATTTAAGATACTTAAGTTATGTGAAAAAACAAACCACAAAGTCTGAAAAAACCTTAAAGTAAAAACTACTTCATTAATAAGTTCTTAAAAAACAAGTTCTGCCATAGAAAATAAAGCCGAATTTTTCCGAGTTTTTAAAGTCAAAAATTCGAGAAAAAAAAATCTCACAACAATCCACATTTTTGCATTTCAAAGCTTTACCCAGACGGTAGGCCAAAACCACACAGAGTTTGGATCCATTTTATAGCAGTATCAATCAACCTTTCAGATAATCAAAGTTTTTTACAACCAAAATTAAGATACTTAAGTTATTTGAGAAAACAAACCGCAACCTCTGAAAAAACCTTAAAGTAAAAATTACTTCCTTAATAAGTTCTTAAAAAACAAGTTCTGCTACAGAAAATAAACCCGACTTTTCCCAAGTTTTTAAAGTAAAAATTTCGAAAACAAAAAATCTCACAACAATCCACATTTTTGCATTTCAAAGCTTTACCCAGACGGTAGGCCAAAACCACACAGAGTTTGGATCCAT
>NW_023000443.1:0-921 GCF_900245975.1 Drosophila guanche | reverse complement strand
AAGCTTTGAAATGCAAAAATGTTGATTGATGTGAGATTTTTTTTTTCGAAATTTTGACTTTAAAAACTCGGCAAAAGTTGGTTTTATTTTTTATGGCAGAACTTGTTTTTTTAAGAACTAGCTATTTTGTAATTTTTAGTTTCAGGTTTTTTCAGAGGTTGCGGTTCGTTTTTTCACAGAACTTAAGTATCTTAATTTTGTTTGTAAAAAACTTTGATTATCTGAAAAGTTGATTGATACTGCTATAAAGTGGATCCAAACTCTGTGTGCTTTTGGCCTACCGTCTCGGAAAAGCTTTGAAATGCAAAAATGTGGATTGTTGTGAGATTTTTTTTTTCGAAATTTTGACTTTAAAAACTTGGTTAAAAATGGTTTTATTTTCTATGGCAGAACTTGTTTTTTAAGAACTAGCAATTTTGTATTTTTTCGTTTAAGGTTTTTTCAGAGGTTGCGGTTCGTTTTTTCACATAACTTAAGTATCTTAATTTTGGATGTAAAAAACTTTGATTATCTGAAAAGTTGATTGATACTGCTATTAAATGGATTCAAACTGTTTGTGGTTTTGGCCTACGGTCTCGGCAAAGCTTTGATATGAAAAAATTTTGATTGTTGTGAGATTTTTTTTTCGAAATTTTGACTTTAAAAACTCGGGAAAAGTCGGTTTTATTTTCTATGGCAGAACTTGTTTTTTAAGAACTAGCAATTTTGTAATTTTTAGTTTAAGGTTTTTTCAGAGGTTTCGGTTTGTTTTTTCACATAACTTAAGTATCTTAACTGTGGTTGTAAAAAACTTTGATTATCTGAAAAGTTGATTGATACTGCTATAAAATGGATCCAAACTCTGAGTGGTTTTGGCCTACCGTCTCGGAAAAGCTTTGAAATGCAAAAATGTGGATTGTTGTGAGATTTTTTTTTTTGCGA
>NW_023000442.1:0-921 GCF_900245975.1 Drosophila guanche | reverse complement strand
CTTTAAAAACTCGGGTTTTTTTTCTATGGCAGAACTTGTTTTTTAAGAACTTATTAAGAAAGTAATTTTAAGTTTAAGGTTTTTTCAGAGGTTGCGGTTTGTTTTTTTACATAACTTAAGTATCTTAATTTTGGTTGTAAAAAACTTTGATTATCTGAAAATTGATTGATACTGCTATAAAATGGATCCAAACTGTGTGGTATTGGCCTACCGTCTGGGTAAAGCTTTGAAATGCAGAAATGTTGATTGATGTGAGATTTTTTTTTCGATATTTTTACTTTAAAAACTCGGGAAAAGTTGGGTTTATTTTCTTTGGCAGAACTTGTTTTTTAAGAACTTATTAAGAAAGTAATTTTAAGTTTAAGGTTTTTTCAGAGGTTGCGGTTTGTTTTTCACATAACTTAAGTATCTTAATTTTGGTTGTAAAAAACTTTTATTATCGGAAAAGTTGATTGATACTGCTATAATATGGATCCAAACTCTGTGTGGTTTTGGCCTACTGTCTGGGTAAAGCTTTGAAATGCAAACATGTTGATTTTTGTGAGGTATTTCTTACAAAATTTTGACTTTAAAAATTCGGGAAAAGTCGGGTTTATTTTCTATGGAAGAACTTTTCTTTTAAAAATTTTTAAAGTTTGTTACTTTTTTGTTTAAGGTTTTTTAGAAGTAGCGGTTTGTTTTTTCACATAACTTAACCATCTTAGACCTGGTTGTAAAGAACATTGATTACTTTGATTTTTCATAGGTTGCGGTTTGTTTTTTCACATAACTTAAGTATCTTAATTTTGGTTGTAAAAAACCTTGATTATCTAAAAAGTTGATTGATACTGCTATTAAATGGATCCAAACTGTTTGTGGTTTTGGCCTACCGTCTCGGAAAAGCTTTGAAATGCAAAAATGTTGATTGTTGTGAGATTTTTT
>NW_023000441.1:0-922 GCF_900245975.1 Drosophila guanche | reverse complement strand
TGTATTTGTGCACAAAGTTAATGTATGTAACACACAGAAGGAATCGTTTACGACCCCATAAAGTGTATATATTATTGATCACCATCAATAGCCGAGTCGATTGAGCCCTGTCTGTCTGTCCGTCTGTCCGTCCGTCTGTCCGTCCGTCTTGTTGAGCACCTGAATCTCAGAGACTATAAAAGCTAGAGCCACCAAATGTTGCATCCAGACTTCTGTATGCTCACACTGTTACAAGTGTATTTAAAAAATGTGCCCCGCCCCCTTCCGCCCCTGCAAAAGGGCGAAAACCTCCCAAATCTACAATTTTAAAGATAAAAGAAAACTAAAAACGCCATTCTGTAGGGAATGGCCGTATCTATCAGATCACCACAATTTAGAGATAGAAGAAAACTAAAAACGCCATTCTGTAGGGAATGGCCATATCTATCAGATCACCAAATTGGGATCCGATTAGATCATTATTATAGCCAGAAAGAAGAAATTAATTAGCAGTGGCTAAACCCACACTGTCCTGCAGCTTTTGTTGCACCTGAATCTCAGAGACTATAAAAGCTAGAGCTACCAAATTTTGCATCAAGACTTCTGTATGCTCACACTGTTACAAGTGTATTTAAAAATGTGCCCCGCCCCATCCGCCCACGCAAAAGGGCGAAAACCTCCCAAATCTACAATTTTAAGATAAAAGAAAACTAAAAACGCCATTCTGTAGGGAATGTCCATATCTATCAGATCACCAAATTGGGATCCGATTGGATCATTATTGTAGCCAGAAAGAAGAAATTTATAAGCAGTGGCTAAACCCACACTGTCCTGCAGCTTTTGTTGTTCTTTTCACCATCTCTCATTCACACTCTGCTTCACTCGGCCTTTGCCTCTGCCGACTTTTAACCACCCCCCCCCCCCCCCCCCCCCCCCCCCCCCC
>NW_023000440.1:0-922 GCF_900245975.1 Drosophila guanche | reverse complement strand
AAAAATTACAAAATTGCTAGTTCTTAAAAAACAAGTTCTGCCATAGAAAATAAAACCAACTTTTCCCGAGTTTTTAAAGTCAAAAATTCGCAAAAAAAAAAATCTCACAACAATCCACATTCTTGCATTTCAAAGCTTTTCCGAGACGGTAGGCCAAAACCACACAGAGTGTGGATCCATTTTATAGCAGTATCAATCAACTTTTCAGATAATCAAAGTTTTTTACAACCACAGTTAAGATACTTAAGTTATGTGAAAAAACAAACCGAAACCTCTAAAAAAACCTTAAACTAAAAATTACAAAATTGCTAGTTCTTAAAATCAAGTTCTGCCATAGAAAATAAAACCGACTTTTCCCGAGTTTTTAAAGTCAAAATTTCGAAAAAAAAAAATCTCACAACAATCAACATTTTTTTCATTTCAAAGCTTTTCCGAGACCGTAGGCCAAAACCACAAATAGTTTGAATCCATTTAATAGCAGTATCAATCAACTTTTCAGATAATCAAAGTTTTTTACATCCAAAATTAAGATACTTAAGTTATGTGAAAAAACGAACCGCAACCTCTGAAAAATCCTTAAACTAAAAATTACAAAATTGCTAGTTCTTAAAAAACAAGTTATGCCATAGAAAATAAAACCAACTTTTCCCAAGTTTTTAAAGTCAAAATTTCAAAAAAAAAATCTCACAACAATCCACATATTTGCATTCCAAAGCTTTCCGAGACGGTAGGCCAAAAGCACACAGAGTTTGGATCCACTTTATAGCAGTATCAATCAACTTTTCAGATAATCAAAAATTTTTACAACCAAAATTAAGATACTTAAGTTATGTGAAAAAACGAACCGCAACCTCTGAAAAAACCTTAAACGAAAAATTACAAAATTGCTAGTTCTTAAAAAACAAGTTCTGCCATAGAAAAT
>NW_023000439.1:0-922 GCF_900245975.1 Drosophila guanche | reverse complement strand
CTATGGCAGAACTTTTCTTTTCAGAATTTTCAAAGTTTGTACTTTTTTTGTTTAAGGTTTTTTCAGAGGTTGCGGTTTTTTTTCACATAACTTAAATATCTTACATCTGGTTGCAAAAAACTTTAATTATCTGAAAAGTTTATTGATACTGCTAAAAAATTGATCCAAACTGTGTGTGGTTTTTTCCTACCGTCTGGGTAAAGCTTTGAAATGCAACAATGTTGGTTGTTGTCAGATTTTTATTGTCGAAATATTAACTTTAAGAACTCGGGAACATTAGGGTTTATTTTCTATGGCAGAACTTTTCTTTTCAGAATTTTCAAAGTTTGTACTTTTTTTGTTTAAGGTTTTTTCAGAGTTTGCGGTTTTTTTTCACATAACTTAAATATCTTACATCTGGTTGCAAAAAACTTTAATTATCTGAAAAGTTTATTGATACTGCTAAAAAATTGATCCAAACTGTGTGTGGTTTTGGCCTACCGCCTGGGTAAAGCTTTGAAATGCAAAAATGTTGGTTGTTGTGAGATTTTTATTGTCGAAATATTTACTTTAAAAACTCGGGAACATTAGGGTTTATTTTCTATTGCAGAACTTTTTTTTTAAGAACTTTCAAAGTTTGTACTTTTTTTGTTTAATGTTTTTTCAGAGGTTTCCTTTTGTTTTTTCACATAACTTAAGTATCTTAGATCTGGTTGCAAAAAACTTTGATTATCTGAAAAGTTTATTGATACTGCTATAAAATGGATCCAAACTCTTTGTGGTTTTGGTCTACCGTCTGGGAAAAGCTTTGAAATGCCAAAATGTTGATTTTTGTAAGGTATTTTTTACGAGATTTTGACTTTAAAAACTCGGGAAGAGTCGGGTTATTTTCTGTGGCAGAACTTTTTTTTAGGAACTTATTAAAGATGTAATTTTTAATTTA
>NW_023000438.1:0-922 GCF_900245975.1 Drosophila guanche | reverse complement strand
AGGCTTATCCAGACGGTAGGCCAAAACCACTCAGTTTGGATCCATTTTATAGCAGTATCAATCAACTTTTCAGATAATCAAAGTTTTTTACAAACAAAATTAAGATACTTAAGTTATGTGAAAAAACGAACCACAACCTCTGAAAAAACCTTAAACTTATAATTACTTTCTTAATAAGATCTTAAAAAACAAAATCTGCCATAAAAAAAAAACCCGAGTTTTTAAAGTCAAAATTTCGTACAAAATACCTCACAAAAATGAACATTTTTGCATTTTAAAGCTTTACCCAGACGGTAGGCCAAAACCACACAGCGTTTGGATCCATTTTATAGCAGTATCAATCAACTTTTCAGATAATCAAAATTTTTTACAACCAAAATTAAGATACTTAAGTTATGTGAAAAAATGAACCGCAACCTCTGAAAAAACCTTAAACTAAAAATTACAAAATTGCTAGTTCTTAAAAAACAAGTTCTGCCATAGAAAATAAATCCAACTTTTCTCGAGTTTTTAAAGTCAAAATTTCGAAAAAAAAATATCAGAACAATCCACATTTTTGCATTTCAAAGCTTTTCGAGACGGTAGGCCAAAACCACACAGAGTTTGGATCCATTTTATAGCAGAATCAATCAACTTTTCAGATAATCAAAATTTTTTTGCAACCAGATCTAAGATATTTATGTTAAGAAAAAAAAAAAAACCGCAAGCTCTAAAAAAAACCTAAAACTAAAAATTACTTCCTTAATAAGTTCTTAAAAGAAAAGTTCTTCCATAGAAAATAAACCCGACTTTTCCCGAATTTTTAAAGTAAAAATTTCGAAGAAAAAAAAAATCTCACAACAATCAACATTTTTGCATTTCAAAGCTTTTCCGAGACGGTAGGCCAAAACCACACAGAGTTTGGATCCATTTTATAGCAGAA
>NW_023000437.1:0-922 GCF_900245975.1 Drosophila guanche | reverse complement strand
TTTCGACAATAAAAATCTCACAACAATCAACATTTTTGCATTTCAAAGCTTAACCTAGACGGTAGGCCAAAACCACACAGAGTTTGGATCCATTTTATAGCAGTATCAATAAACTTTTCAGATAATCAGAGTTTTTTGCAACCAGATCTAAGATACTTAAGTTATGTGAAAAAACAAACCGCAACCTCTGAAAAAACATTAAATTAAAAATTACATCTTTAATAAGTTCCTAAAAAAAAGTTCTGCCATAGAAAATAAACCCGACTGTTCCCGAGTTTTTAAAGTCAATATTTCGACAATAAAAATCTCACAACAATCAACATTTTTGCATTTCAGAGCTTTACCAAGACGGTAGGCCAACACCACACACAGTTTGGATCAATTTTTTAACAGTATCAATCAACTTTTCAGATAATCAAACTTTTTTGCAACCAGATCTAAGATACTTAAGTTATGTGAAAAAACAGACCGCATCCTCTGAAAAAACCGTAAACTAAAAACTACACTCTTAATAAATTCCTAAAAAAAAACTTCTGCCATAATCCCGACTGTTCCAAAATTTTTAAAGTCAATATTTCGACAATAAAAATCTCACAACAGCCAAAAATTTTGAATTTCAAAGCTTTACCCAGACGGTAGGCCAAAACCACGCACAGTTTGGATCAATTTTTTAGCAGTATCAATCAACTTTTCAGATAATCAAAGTTTTTTGCAACCAGATCTAAGATACTTAAGTTATGTGAAAAAACAGACCGCATCCTCTGAAAAAACCTTAAACTAAAAATTACATCTTTAATAAGTTCCTAAAAAAAATTTCTGCCATAGAAAATAAACCCGACTGTTCCCGAGTTTTTAAATTCAATATTTCGACAATAAAAATCTCACAACAACCAACATTTTTGCATTTCAAAGCTTTACCCAG
>NW_023000436.1:0-922 GCF_900245975.1 Drosophila guanche | reverse complement strand
AGTTTTTTGCAACCAGATCTTAGATACTTAAGTTATGTAAAAAAACAAACCGCAACCTCTGAAAAACCCTTAAACTAAAAATTACATCATTAATAAGTTCCTAAAAAACAAGTTCTGCCATAGAAAATAAACCCGACTTTTCCCGAGTTTTTAAAGTAAAAATATCGAAAAAAAAAATCTCTCATCAATCAACATTTTTGCATTTCAAAGCTTTACCCAGACGGTAGGCCAAAACCACACAGAGTTTGGATCCATTTTATAGCAGTATCAATCAACTTTTCAGATAATCAAATTTTTTTACAACCAGATCTAAGATACTTAAGTTATGTGAAAAAACAAACCGCAACCTCTGAAAAAACCTTAAACTAAAAATTACATCCTTAATAAGTTCCTAAAAAACAAGTTTTGGCATAGAAAAGAAACCCGACTTTCCCGAGATTTTAAAGTCAAAATTTCGAAAACAAAAAATCTCACAACAATCAAAATTTTTGCATTTCAAAGCTTTACCCAGACGGTAGGCCAAAACCACACAGATTTTGGATCCATTTTATAGCAGTATCAATCAACTTTTCAGATAATCAAAGTTTTTTGCAACCAGATCTTAGATACTTAAGTTATGTGAAAAAACAAACCGCATCCTCTGAAAAAACCTGAAACTAAAAATAAATTCCTTAATAAGTTTCTAAAAAACAAATTCTGCAAATTTTTAAAGTAAAAATATCGAAAAAAAAAATCTCACATCAATCAACATTTTTGCATTTCAAAGCTTTACCCAGACGGTAGGCCAAAACCACACAGAGTTTGGATCCATTTTATAGCAGAATCAATCAACTTTTCTGATAATGAAAGTGTTTTGCAACCAGATCTTAGATACTTAAGTTATGTGAAAAAACAAACCGCAACCTCTGATAAAACCTTAAAC
>NW_023000435.1:0-922 GCF_900245975.1 Drosophila guanche | reverse complement strand
TTAGATAATCAAGGTTTTTTACAACCAAAATTAAGATACTTAAGTTATGTGAAAAAACAAACCGCAACCTATGAAAAATCAAAGTAATCAAAGTTCTTTACAACCAGGTCTAAGATGGTTAAATTATGTGAAAAAACAAACCGCTACTTCTAAAAAACCTTAAACAAAAAAGTAACAAACTTTGAAAATTTTTAAAAGAAAAGTTCTTCCATAGAAAATAAACCCGACTTTTCCCGAATTTTTAAAGTCAAAATTTTGTAAAAAATACCTCACAAAAATCAACATGTTTGCATTTCAAAGCTTTACCGAGACGGTAGGCCAAACCCACACAGAGTTTGGATCCATTTTATAGCTGAATCAATCAACTTTTCAGATAATCAAAGTTTTTTACAACCAAAATTAAGATACTTAAGTTATGTAAAAAAACAAACCACAACCTCTGAAAAAACCTTAACCGAAAAACTACAAAATTACTAGTTCTTAAAAAACAAGTTCTGCCATAGAAAATAAAACCGACTTTTCCCGAGTTTTTAAAGTCAAAATTTCGAGAAAAAAAATTTCACAAAAATAAACATTTTTGCATTTCAAAGCTTTTCCGAGACGGTAGGCCAAAACCACAAAAAGTTTGGATCCATTAAATAGCAGTATCCATCAACTTTTCAGATAATCAAGGGTTTTTACAACCAAAATTAAGATACTTAAGTTATGTGAAAAAACAAACCACAACCTCTGAAAAAACCTTAAACTAAAAATTACAAAATTACTATTTCTTAAAAAACAAGTTCTGCCATAGAAAATAAAACCGACTTTTCCCGAGTTTTTAAAGTCAAAATTTCGAAAAAAAAAATCTCACAACAATCAACATTTTTGCATTTCAAAGCTTTTCCGAGACCGTAGGCCAAAACCACAAACAGTTTGGATC
>NW_023000434.1:0-923 GCF_900245975.1 Drosophila guanche | reverse complement strand
GTAATGCAAAATTGTTGATTGTTGTGAGATTTTTTTCCAAATTTTGACATTAAAAACTCGGGAAAAGTCGGGTTTATTTTCTATGGCAGAACTTGTTTTTTAAGAACTTATTAAGGAAGTAATTTTAAGTTTCATGTTTTTTCAGAGGTAGCGATTTGTTTTTTCACATAACTTAAGTATCCTAATTTTGGTTGTAAAAAATTTTGATTATCTGAAAAGTTGATTGATACTGCTATAAAATGGATCCAAACTCTGTGTGGTTTTGGCCTACCGTCTGGGCAAAGCTTTGAAATGCAAAAATTTTGATTTTTGTGAGGTATTTTTTTTTCGAAATTTTTACTTTAAAAACTCGGGAAAAGTCGGGTTTATTTTCTATGGCAGAACTTTTCTTTTAAGACTTTTCAAAGTTTGTACTTTTTTGTTTAAGGTTTTTTAGAAGTAGCGCTTTGTTTTTTCACATAACTTAAGTATCTTAATTTTTGTTGTAAAAACTTTGGTTATCTGAAAAGCTGATTGATACTGCTATAAAATGGATGAAAAATCTGTGTGGTTTTGGCCTACCGTCTGGGCAATGCTTTGAAATGCAAAAATGTTTATTTTTGTGAGGTATTTTGTACGAAATGTTTACTTAAAAAAATCGGGAAAAGTCGGGTTTATTTTCTATGGCAGAACTTGTTTTTTAAGAACTTATTAAGGATGTAATTTTTATTTTAAGGTTTCTTCAGAGGTTGCGGTTTGTTTTTTCACATAACTTAAGTATCTTAATTTTGGTTGCAAAAAACTTTGATTATCTGAAAAGTTGATTGATACTGCCATAAAATGGATCCAAACTCTGTGTGGTTTTGTCCTACCGTCTGGGTAAAGCTTTGATATGCAAAAATGTTGATTTTTGTGAGGTATTTTGTACGAAATTTTTACTTTAA
>NW_023000433.1:0-923 GCF_900245975.1 Drosophila guanche | reverse complement strand
GCTACCTCTGAAAAAACCTTAAACAAAAAATTACATCTTTAATAAGTTCCTAAAAAACAAGTTCTGCCATAGAAAATAAACCCGACATTTCCCGAGTTTTCAAAGTCAAAATTTTAACAACAAAATACTCACAACAATCAACATTTTTGCATTTCAAAGCTTTACCCAGAATGTAGGCCAAAACCACACACAGTCTGGATCCATTTTATAGCAGTATCAAACAAATTTTCAGATAATCAAAGTTTCTTGCAACCAGATCTAAGATACTTAAGTTATGTGAAAAAACAAACCGCAACCTCTGAAAAAACCTTAAACAAAAAATTACATCCTTAATAAGTTCTTAAAAAACAAGTTCTGCCATAGAAAATAAATCCGAATTTTCCCGAGCTTTTAAAGTCAAAAATTCGAAGAAAAAAAATTTCACAACAATCATAATTTTTGCATTTCAAAGCTTTACCCAGACGGTAGGCCAAAACCACACACAGTTTGGATCCACTTCATAGCAGCATCAAACAACTTTTCAGATAATCAAAGGTTTTTGCAACCAGATCTAAGATAGTTATGCTATGTGAAAAAACAAATCGCTACCTCTGAAAAAAACCTTAAACTAAAAATTAAATCCTTAATAAGTTTTTAAAAAACCAGGTTCTGCCATAGAAAATAAAACCCGACTCTTCCCGAGTTTTTAAAGTCAAAATTTCGAAAAAATACCTCACAAAAATCAACATTTTTGCATTTCAAAGCTTTACCCAGACGGTAGGCCAAAACCACACACAGTTTGGATCCATTTTATAGCAGTATCAATCAAATTTTCAGATAATCAAAGTTTTTTGCAACCAGATCTAAGATACTTAAGTTATGTGAAAAAACAAACCGCAACCTCTGAAAAAACCTTAAACTAAAAATTAAATCCTTAATAAGTT
>NW_023000432.1:0-923 GCF_900245975.1 Drosophila guanche | reverse complement strand
TAAGTCTATTAGACAATAGCCTAACAGTAAGAAGACTGAAAAGATACCACATTCTCGATATCCCTGATAGATAAATCCAACAAACTGAAAAGATGTTATATATAATAGCAGGGCTCATTGGAAAACTGCTATTTCTGTTAATTTAATATTAATTATACAATTTACGTATTGTTTAAAAACAGATTGTAAATATAAAGAGAGAGAGAAAAACCTTAATCTTAAAATTACTTCCTTAATAAGTTCTTAAAAACAAGTTCTGCCATAGAAAATAAACCCGACTTTTCCCGAGTTTTTAAAGTCAAAATTTCGAAAACAAACAATCTCACAACAATGAAAATGTTTGCATTTCAAAGCTTTACCCAGACGGTAGGCCAAAACCACACAGAGTTTGGATCCATTTTATAGCAGTATCAATCAACTTTTCAGATAATCAAAGTTTTTTACAACGAAAATTAAGATACTTAATTTATGTGAGAAAAAACCGCAACTTCTGAAAAAAGTAAAAATATCGAAAAAAAAATCTCACAACCTCACCACAACCAAAATCTCATTTTATACCAGTAGCAATCAACTTTTCAGATAATCAAAGTTTTTTACAACCAAATCTTAGATCCTTAAGTTACGTGAAAAAACAAACCGCAACCTCTGAAAAAACCTTAAACTTAAAATTACTTCCTTAATAAGTTCTTAAAAAACAAGTTCTGCCATAGAAAATAAACCCGATTTTTCCCGAGTTCTTAAACTCAAAATGTCGTAAAAAATATTTTAAAAAATCAACCGTTTTAAATTCAAAGCCAGACGGTAAGGCAAAACAAAGTCAAAGTTAAACTCAAAGTATCGAAAAAATATCTCACAAAAATCAACATTGATGCATGTCAAAGGTTAACCGAGACGGTAGGCCAAACCCACACAGAGTTTCGATC
>NW_023000431.1:0-923 GCF_900245975.1 Drosophila guanche | reverse complement strand
AATTTGTCTTTACATATGGTATGGGGAAAATACCTAGATGGCAATGTCTACTTTATTTGGTTGGATATGTATATAAATGTTACTATATATGAATAATATTAAAGTGTTTGTGTGTTTTTTGTATTTCTTGTATTAAAATACGAGAGCAAATGACTGTTAAGGGGCACTCCCTATTGTAGGCACCCGATTTGCGGAAGCCGTGGTAGAAATCCTCTATAGGGAGTGGTGTCGTGCTTAGTATTTTTCATATGATGAACGATTTAAAATTTGTCTTTACAAATGATATGGGAAAATACCTAGCTGGCAATGTCTGATACTTTATTTGGTTGGATATGTGTATAGTTGTTACTATACATAAATAATATTGAAGTGTTTGTGTGTTTCTTGTATTAAAATACGAAAACAAATGACTGTTAAGGGGCACTCCCTACTGTAGGCACCCGATTTGCGGAAGCCGTGGCAAAAAACCTATATAGGAGGTGGTGTCGTGCTTGGTATATTTCATATGATGAAAAATGTAAAATTTGTCTTTACATATGATATGGGAAAATTACCTAGATGGCAGTGTCTGATACTTTATTGGTTGGATATGTATATATTTGTTACTATATATGAATAATATTGAAGTGTTTGTGTGTTTCTTGTATTAAAATACGAGAGCAAATGACTGCTAAGGGGCACTCTCTATTGTAGGCACCCGATTTGCGGAAGCCGTGGCAGAAATCCTATATAGTGAGTGGTGTCGTGCTTGGTAAATTTCATATGATGAAAAATTTTAAATTTGTCGTAACATATGAAATGGGGAAAATACCTAGATGGCAATGTCTGATACTACTGAGAACAAATGACTGTTAAGGGGCACTCCCTTTTGTAGGCACCCGATTTGCGGAAGCCGTGGCAGAAAACCTATATAGGGAGTTGTG
>NW_023000430.1:0-923 GCF_900245975.1 Drosophila guanche | reverse complement strand
ATCTTAAAAAACAAGTTCTGCCATAGAAAATAAAACCGACTTTTCCCAAATTTTAAAGTCAAAATTTCGAAAAAAAAAAAAATCTCACATCAATCAACATTTTTGCATTTCAAAGCTTTTCCGAGACGGTGGGCCAAAACCACAAACAGTTTGGATCCATTTAATAGCAGTATCAATCAACTTTTCAGATAATCTAAATTTTTTACAACCAAAATTCAGATTCTTAACTTATGTGAAAAAACAAACCGCAACCTCTAAAAAAACCTAAAACTAAAAATTACATCCTTAATAGGTTCCTCAAAAACAAGTTCTGCCATAGAAAATAAACCCGACTTTTCCCGAGTTTTTAAAGTAAAAATATCGAAAAAAAAATCTCACAACAATCAACAATTTTGCATTACAAAGCTTTTCCGAGACGGTAGGCCAAAACCACACAGAGTTTGGATCCATTTTATGGCAGAACAAATCAACTTTTCAGATAATCAAAGTTTTTTACAACCAAAATTAAGATACTTAAGTTATGTGAAAAACCAACCGCAACATCTGAAAAAACCTTAAACTAAAAATTACTTTCTTAATAAGTTCCTAAAAAACAAGTTCTGCCGAAGAAAATAAACCCAACTTTTCCCGAGTTTTTAAAGTAAAAATATCGGAAAAAAAATATCACATCAATTAACATTTTTGCATTTCAAAGGCTTATCCAGACGGTAGGCCAAAACCACTCAGTTTGGATCCATTTTATAGCAGTATCAATCAACTTTTCAGATAATCAAAGTTTTTTACAAACAAAATTAAGATACTTAAGTTATGTGAAAAAACGAACCACAACCTCTGAAAAAACCTTAAACTTAAAATTACTTTCTTAATAAGTTCTTAAAAAACAAGTTCTGCCATAGAAAAAAAAACCCGAGTTTTTAAAGTCA
>NW_023000429.1:0-923 GCF_900245975.1 Drosophila guanche | reverse complement strand
TAAGTAAGTAATTTTAAGTTTAGGGTTTTTTCAGAGGTTGCGCTTTGTTTTTTCACATAACTTAAGTATCTTAGATCTGGTTGCAAAAAACTTTGATTATCTGAAAAGTTGATTGATACTGCTATAAAATGGATCCAAACTGTTTGTGGTTTTGGCCTACCGTCTGGGTAAAGCTTTGAAATGCAAAAATGTTGATTGTTGTGAGTTTTTTTTTTCCAAAATTTTGACTTTAAAAACTCGGGAAAAGTCGAGTTTATTTTCTATGGCAGAACTTGTTTTTTAGGAACTTATTAAGGTTGTAATTTTTAGTTTAAGGTTTTTTTAGAGGTTGCGGCCTGTTTTTTTTACATAACTTAAGTATCTTAGATCTGGTTGCAAAAAACTTTGATTATCTGAAAAGTTGATTGATACTGCTATAAAATGGATCCAAACTCTGTGTGGTTTTGGCGTACCGCCTGGGTAAAGCTTTTAAATGCAAAAATGTTGATTTTGTGAGGTATATTGTACGAAGTTTTGACTTTAAAAACTCGGGTTTATTTTCTATGGCAGAACTTGTTTTTTAAGAACTAGGTAAGTAAGTAATTTTAAGTTTAGGGTTTTTTCAGAGGTTGCGTTTTGTTTTTTCACATAACTTAAATATCTTAGATCTGGTTGCAAAAAACTTTGATTATCTGAAAAGTTGATTGATACTGCTATAAAATGGATCCAAACTGTTTTGGGTTTTGGCCTACCGTCTGGGTAAAGCTTTGAAATGCAAAAATGTTGATTGTTGTGAGATTTTTTTTTCCCAAATTTTGACTTTAAAAACTCGGGAAAAGTCGAGTTTATTTTCTATGGCAGAACTTGTTTTTTAGGAACTTATTAAGGTTGTAATTTTTAGTTTAAGGTTTTTTCAGAGGTTGCGGCTTGTTTTTTTACATAAC
>NW_023000428.1:0-923 GCF_900245975.1 Drosophila guanche | reverse complement strand
TAGAATCTAGACTCTGTAAAGAACTTTAATTATCTGAAAAGTTGATTGATACTGCCATAAAATGGATCCAAACTGTGTGTGGTTTTGGCCTACCGTCTCGGAAAAGCTTTAAAATGCAAAAATGTTGATTGTTGTGAGGTATTTTTTACGAAATTTTAACTTTAAAAGCTCGGGAAGAGTCGGGTTTATTTTCTATGACAAAACTTTTCTTTTAAGAATTTTCAAAGTTTTTACTTTTTTGTTTAAGGTTTTCTTAGAAGTAGCGGTTTGTTTTTTCACATATCTTTAGTATCTAAGATCTGGTTGTAAAGAAATTTGATTATCTAAAAAGTTGTTTGATGCTGCTATGAAGTGACGAAACTGTGTGTGGTTTTGGCCTACCGTCTCGGAAAAGCTTTGAAATGCAAAAATGTTGATTGTTGTGAGGTATTTTTTACGAAATTTTGACTTTAAAAACTCCGGAAAAGTCGGGTTTATTTTCTATGGCAGAACTGGTTTTTAAGAAGTTATTAAGAAAGTGTTTTTTAGTTTAAGGCTTTTTTAGAAGTAGCGGTTTGGTTTTTCAGTTTTTTCTTTTTTTAAGTATCTAAGATCTGGTTGCAAAGAACTTTGATTATCTGAAAAGTTGATTGATACTGCTATAAAGTGGATCCAAACTGTGTGTGGTTTTGGCCTACCGTCTGGGTAAAGCTTTGAAATGCAAAAATGTTGATTGTTGTCAGACTTTTATTGTCGAAATTTTGACGTTAAAAACTCGGGTTTATTTTCTATTGCAGAACTTGTTTTTTAAGAACTTATTAAGGATGTAATTTTTAGTTTAAGGTTTTTTAAGAAGTAGCGGTTTATTTTTTCACATAACTTAAGTATCTAAGATCTGGTTGCAAAGAACTTTGATTATCTGAAAAGTTGATTGATACTGCTAT
>NW_023000427.1:0-923 GCF_900245975.1 Drosophila guanche | reverse complement strand
AAAACCGCAACCTCTGAAAACCCCTTAAACTAAAAATTACAAAATTGATAGTTCTTAAAAAACAAGTTCTTCCATAGAAAATAAAGCCGACTTTTTCCGAGTTTTTAAAGTCAAAATTTCGAAAAAAAAAATTTCACAACAATCCACATTTTTGCATTTCAAAGCTTTACCCAGACGGTAGGCCAAAACCACACAGAGTTTGGATCCATTTTATAGCAGAATCAATCAACTTTTCAGATAATCAAAGTTTTTTGCAATCAGATCTAAGATACTTAAGTTATGTGAAAAAACCGCAACCTCTGAAAACCCCTTCAACTAAAAATTATAAAATTGATAGTTCTTAAAAAACAAGTTCTGCCATAGAAAACAAACCCGACTTTTTCCGAGTTTTTAAAGACAAAAATTCGTAAATAATACCTCTCAAAAATCAACATATTTGCAATTCAAAGCTTTACCCACACGGTAGGCCAAAACCACACAGAGTTTGGATCCATTTTATAGCAGTATCAATCAACTATTCAGATAATCAAAGTTTTTTACAAACAAAATTGAGAAACTTAAGTTATATGAAAAAACAAACCGCAACCTCTGAAAAAACCTTAAACTAAAAGTTACTTCCTTAATAAGTTCTTAAAAAACATGTTCTGCCATAGAAAATAAACCCGACTTTTCCCGAGTTTTAAAAGTAAAAATTTCGAAAACAAAAAATCTCACAACAATCAAAATTTTTGCATTTCAAAGCTTTACCCAGACGGTAGGCCAAAACCAAATAGAGTTTGGATCCATTTTATAGCAGAATCAATCAACTTTTCAGATAATCAAAGTTTTTTGCAACCAGATCTAAGATACTTAAGTTATGTGAAAAAACAAACCGCAAAGTCTGAAAAAACCTTAAACTAAAAATTACTTCCTTAATAAGTTCT
>NW_023000426.1:0-923 GCF_900245975.1 Drosophila guanche | reverse complement strand
ATGTGAAAAAACAAATGACTACCTTTGAAAAAACCTAAAACTAAAAATTACATCCTTATTAAGTTCTTAAAAAACCAGTTCTGCCATAGAAAATAAACCCGACTGTTCCCGAATTTGTAAAGTCAAAATGTCGTGAAAAATACCTCACAAAAATCAACATTTTTGCATTTCAAAGCTTTTCCCAGACGGTAGGCCAAAACCACACACAGTTTGGATCAATTTTTTATCAGTATCAATCAACTTTTAGATAATCAAAGTTTTTTGCAACCAGATCTAAGATACTTAAATTATGTGAAAAAACAGACCGCAACCTCTGAAAAACCTTAAACTAAAAATTACATCTTTAATAAGTTCCTAAAAAAAAGTTCTGCCATAGAAAATAAACCCGACTGTTCCCGAGTTTTTAAATTCAATATTTCGACAATAAAAATCTCACAACAACCAACATTTTTGCATTTCAAAGCTTTACCCAGGCCGTAGGCCAAAACCACACACAGTTTGGATCAATTTTTTAGCAGTATCACTAAAATTTTCAGATAATTAAAGTTTTTTTCAACCAGATCTAAGATACTTAAGTTATGTGAGAAAACAAACCGCAACCTCTGAAAAAACCTTAAACAAAAAAAGTACAAACTTTGAAAATTCTTAAAAGAAAAGTTCTGCGGTAGAAAATAAACCCGACTGTTCCCGAATTTTTAAAGTCAATATTTCGACAATAAAAATCTCACAACAACCAACATTTTTGCATTTCAAAGCTTTACCCAGACAGTAGGCCAAAGCCACACACAGTTTGGATCAATTTTTAAGCAGTATCAATCAACTTTACAGATAATCAAAGTTTTTTGCAACCAGATCTAAGATACTTAAGTTATGTGAAAAAACAAATGACTACCTTTGAAAAAACCTAAAACTAAAAATTACAT
>NW_023000425.1:0-924 GCF_900245975.1 Drosophila guanche | reverse complement strand
ATAACCACACACAGTTTGGTTCCACTTTATAGCAGTATCATTCAACTATTCAGATAATCAAAGTTTTTTGCAACCAGATCTAAGATACTTAAGTTATGTGAAAAAACAAACCGCAACCTCTGAAAAAACCTTAAACAAAAAATTACATCCTTAATAAGTTCTTAAAAAACAAGTTCTGCCATAGAAAATAAACCCGACTTTTCCCGAGTTTTTAAAGTAAAAAATTCGAAGAAAAAAAATCTCACAACAATCATCATTTTTGCATTTCAAAGCTTTACCCAGACGGTAGGCCAAAACCACACACAGTTTGGATCCATTTTATAGCAGTATCAATCAAATTTTCAGATAATCAAACTTAAGATATGTGAAAAAACAAACCGCAACCATTGAAAAAACCTTAAACTAAAAATTACATACTTAATAAATTCTTAAAAGACAAGTTCTACCATAGTAAATAAACACGACTCTACCCGAGTTTTTAAAGTCAAAATTTCGAAAAAAAAAAATACCTCACAAAAATCAACATTTTTGCATTTCAAAGCTTTACCCAGACGGTTTGCCAAAACCACACACAGTTTGGATCCACTTTATAGCAGTATCATTCAACTTTTCAGATAATCAAAATTTTTTGCAACCAGATCTAAGATACTTAAGTTATGTAAAAAAACAAACCGCAACCTCTGAAAAAACCTTAAACAAAAAATTACATCCTTAATAAGTTCTTAAAAAAACAAGTTCTGCCATAGAAAATAAACCCGACTTTTCCCGAGTTTTTAAAGTAAAAAATTCGAAGAAAAAAAATCTCACAACAATCATCATTTTTGCATTTCAAAGCTTTACCCAGACGGTAGGCCAAAACCACACACAGTTTGGATCCATTTTATAGCAGTATCAATCAAATTTTCAGATAATCAAAGTTTTTTG
>NW_023000424.1:0-924 GCF_900245975.1 Drosophila guanche | reverse complement strand
TACTTTATATGGTTTGATATGTATATAATTGTTACTATATACGAATAATATTGAAGTGTTTGTGTGTTTCTTGTATTATAATACGAGAACAAATGACTACTAAGAGGCACTCCCTATTGAAGGCACCCGATTTGCGGAAGCCGTGGCAAAAAACCTCTATAGGGAGTGGTGTCGTGCTTGGTATATTTCATATGATAAAAAATTTAAAATTTGTCCTTTCATATGATATGGGGAAAATACGTAGATGGCAATGTCTGATACTTTATATGGTTTGATATGTATATAATTGTTACTATATACAAATAATATTGAAGTGTTTGTGTGTTTCTTGTATTAAAATACGAGAACAAATGACTGGTAAGAGGCACTCTCGATTGTAATCACCCGATTTGCGGAAGCCGTGGCAAAAAACCTCTATAGGGAGTGGTGTCGTGCTTGGTATATTTCATATGATGAAAAATTTAAAATTTGTCTTTGCATATGATATGGGGAACATACCTAGCCGGCAATGTCTGATACTTTATTTGGTTGGATATGTGTATAGTTGTTACCATATACGAATAATATTGAAGTGTTTGTGTGTTTCTTGTATTAAAATACGAGAACAAATGACTACTAAGAGGCACTCCCTATTGAAGGCACCCGATTTGCGGAAGCCGTGGCAAAAAACCTCTATAGGGAGTGGTGTCGTGCTTGGTATATTTCATATGATGAACAATTTAAAATTTGTCCTTACATATGATATGGGGAAAATACCTAGATGGCAATGTCTGATACTTTATATGGTTTGATATGTATATAATTGTTACTATATACGAATAATATTAAAGTGTTTGTGTGTTTCTTGTATTAAAATACGAGAACAAATGACTACTAAGAGGCACTCTCGATTGTAATCACCCGATTTGCAGAAGCCGTGGCAGA
>NW_023000423.1:0-924 GCF_900245975.1 Drosophila guanche | reverse complement strand
CCCTTTTGCGGATTCGGAATGGGGCGGGGCACATTTTTTAAATACACTTGTAACAGTGTGAGTATACAGAAGTCTGGATGCAAAATTTGGTGGCTCTAGCTTTTATAGTCTCTGAGATTCAGGTGCTCAACAAGACGAACGGACAGACAGACAGGGCTCAATCGACTCGGCTATTGATGGTGATCAAGAATATATACACTTTATGGGGTCGGAAACGATTCCTTCTGTGTGTTACATACATTAACTTTTTGCACAAATACAATATTTACTCTTCGAGTACCGGGTATAAAACAAATATAAGCTGCGTGAGGGGGGGGGGGGGTGGTTAAAAGTCGGCAGAGGCAGAGGGACGGCAGAGGCAGAGGCCGAGTGAAGCAGCGTGTGAATGAGAGAATGTGAAAAGAACAACAAAAGCTGCAGGACAGTGTGGGTTTAGCCACTGCTAATTAATTTATTCTTTCTGGCTATAATAATGATTCAATCGGATCACAATTTATTGATCTGATAGATATGGCCATTCCCTACAGAATGGCGTTTTTAGTTTTCTTCTATCTTTAAAATTGTAGATTTGGGAGGTTTTCGCCTTTTGCGGGGGCGAAATGGGGCGGGGCACATTTTTTAAATACACTTGTAACAGTGTGAGCATACAGAAGTCTGGATGCAAAATTTGGTGGCTCTGGCTTTTATAGTCTCTGAGATTCAGGTGCTCAACAAGACGGACGGACAGACGGACGGACAGACGGACGGACAGACGGACAGACAGACAGGGCTCAATCGACTCGGCTATTGATGGTGATCAAGAATATATACACTTTATGGGGTCGGAAACGATTCCTTCTGTGTGTTACATACATTAACTTTTTGCACAAATACAATATTTACTCTTCGAGTACCGGGTATAAAACAAATATAAGCTGCGTGAGG
>NW_023000422.1:0-924 GCF_900245975.1 Drosophila guanche | reverse complement strand
AACTTAAGTATCTTAATTTTGGTTGTAAAAAACTTTGATTATCTGAAAAGTTGATTGATTCTGCTATAAAATGGATCCAAACTCTGTGTGGTTTTGGCCTACCGTCTGGGTAAAGCTTTAAAATGCAAAAATGTTAATTTTTGTGAGGTATTTTGTACGAAATTTTGACTTTAAAAACTCGGGTTTTTTTTTCTTTGGCTGAACTTGTTTTTTAGGAACTTATTAAGGAAGTAATTTTTAGTTTAAGGTTTTTTCAGATGTTGCGGTTGGTTTTTCACATAACTTAAGTATCTTAATTTTGGTTGTAAAAAACTTTGATTATCTGAAAAGTTGATTGATTCTGCTATAAAATGGATCCAAACTCTGTGTGGTTTTGGCCTACTGTCTGGGTAAAGCTTTAAAATGCAAAAATGTTCATTTTTGTGAGGTATTTTTTTTCTTCGAAATTTTTACTTTAAAAATTCGGGAAAAGTCGGGTTTATTTTCCTTGGAAGAACTTTTCTTTTAAGAACTTATTAAGGAAGTAATTTTTAGTTTAAGGTTTTTTTTAGAGCTTGCGGTTTGTTTTTTTTTCATAACATAAGTATCTTAGATCTGGTTGCAAAAAAACTTTTATTATCTGAAAAGTTAATTGATTCTGCTATAAAATGGATCCAAACTCTGTGTGGTTTTGGCCTACCGTCTCGGAAAAGCTCTGAAATGCAAAAATGTGGATTGTTGTGAGATTTTTTTTTTCGAATTTTTGACTTTAAAAACTCGGGAAAAGTTGGTTTTATTTTCTATGACAGAACTTGTTTTTTAAGAACTAGCAATTTTGTACAACAATCTTAATTTTGTTTGTAAACAATTTTTATTATCTGAAAAGTTGATTGATACTGCTATAAAGTGGATCCAAACTCTGTGTGCTTTTGGCCTACCGTCTCG
>NW_023000421.1:0-924 GCF_900245975.1 Drosophila guanche | reverse complement strand
TTGTTTAAGGTTTTTTCAGAGGTAGCGATTTGTTTTTTCACATAACTTAAGTATCCTAATTTTGTTGTAAAAACTTTGATTATCTGAAAAGTTTATTGATACTGCTATAAAATGGATCCAAACTCTGTGTGGTTTTGGCCTACCGTCTGGGTAAAACTTTGAAATGCAAAAATGTTGATTGTTGTGAGATTTTTTTTTTCGAAATTTTTACTTTAAAAACTCGGGAAAAGTCAGGTTTATTTTCTATGGCAGAACTTGTTTTTTAAGAATTTTCAAAGTTTGTACTTTTTTGTTTAAGGTTTTTTAGAAGTAGCGCTTTGTTTTTTCACATAACTTAAGTATCTTAATTTTTGTTGTAAAAACTTTGGTTATCTGAAAAGCTGATTGAAACTGCTATAAAATGGATCCAAACTCTGTGTGGTTTTGGCCTACCGTCTGGGTAAAGCTTTGAAATGCAAAAATGTTGATTTTTGCGAGGTATTTTTTACGAAATTTTGACTTTAAAAACTTGGGAAGAATCGGGTTTATTTTCTATGGCAGAACTTATCTTTTAAGTATTTTCAAAGATTGTACTTTTTTGTTTAAGGTTTTTTAGAAGTAGCGCTTTGTTTTTTCGCATAACTTAAGTATCTTAATTTTTGTTGTAAAAACTTTGGTTATCTGAAAAGCTGATTGATACTGCTATAAAATGGATCCAAAATCTGTGTGGTTTTGGCCTACCGTCTGGCAAAGCTTTGAAATGCAAAAATGTTTATTTTTGTGAGGTATTTTGTACGAAATTTTTACTTTAAAAACTCGGGAAAAGTCGGGTTTTTTTTCTATGGCAGAACTTTATTTTTAAGAATTTATTAAGAAAGTAATTTTTTGTTTAAGGTTTTTTCAGAGGTAGCGATTTGTTTTTTCACATAACTTAAGTATCCTAAT
>NW_023000420.1:0-924 GCF_900245975.1 Drosophila guanche | reverse complement strand
CTTATATTTGTTTTATACCCGGTTCTCGAAGAGTAAATAGGGTATTTTGTATTTGTGCACAAAGTTAATGTATGTAACACACAGAAGGAATCGTTTCCGACCCCATAAAGTGTATATATTCTTGATCACCATCAATAGCCGAGTCGATTGAGCCCTGTCTGTCTTTCCGTCTGTCCGTCTGTCCGTCCGTCCGTCCGTCCGTCTTGTTGAGCACCTGAATCTCAGAACCTATAAAAGCTAGAGCCACCAAATTTTGCATCCAGACTTCTGTATGCTCACACTGTTAAAAGTGTATTTAAAAAATGTGCCCCGCCCCATTCCGACCCCGCAAAAGGGCGAAAACCTCCCAAATCTACAATCTTCAAGATAGAAGAAAACTAAAAACGCCATTCTGTAGGGAATGGCCATATCTATCAGATCACCAAATTGGGATCCGATTGGATCATTATTATAGCCAGAAAGAATAAATTAATTAGCAGTGGCTAAACCCACACTGTCCTGCAGCTTTTGTTGTTCTTTTCACATACTCTCATTCACACTCTGCTTCACTCGGCCTCTGCCTCTGCCGTCCCATCAATAGCCGAGTCGATTGAGCCCTGTCTGTCTTTCCGTCTGTCCGTCTGTCCGTCCGTCCGTCCGTCTTGTTGAGCACCTGAATCTCAGAGACTATAAAAGCTAGAGCCACCCAATTTTGCATCCAGACTTCTGTATGCTCACACTGTTAAAAGTGTATTTAAAAAATGTGCCCCGCCCCATTCCGCCCCCGCAAAAGGGCGAAAACCTAACAAATCAACAATTTTAAAGATAGAAGAAAACTAAAAACGCTATTCTGTAGGGAATGGCCATATCTATCAGATCACCAAATTGGGATCCGATCGGATCATTATTATAGCCAGAAAGAAGAAATTAATTAGCAGTGGCTAG
>NW_023000419.1:0-925 GCF_900245975.1 Drosophila guanche | reverse complement strand
AAAATACCTCACAAAAATAAACATTTTTGCATTTCAAAGCTTTGCCCAGACGGTAGGCCAAAACCACACAGAGTTTGGATCCATTTTATAGCAGTATCAATCAACTTTTCAGATAATCAAAGTTTTTTGCAACCAAAATTAAGATACTTAAGTTATGTGAAAAAACAAAGCGCTACTTCTAAAAAACCTTAAACAAAAATGTACAATCTTTGAAAATACTTAAAAGACAAGTTCTGCCATAGAAAATAAACCCGATTCTTCCCAAGTTTTTAAAGTCAAAATTTCGTAAAAAATACCTCGCAAAAATCAACATTTTTGCATTTCAAAGCTTTGCCCAGACGGTAGGCCAAAACCACACAGAGTTTGAATCCACTTTATATCAGTATCAATCAACTTTTTCAGATAATCAGAGTTCTTTACAACCAGATCTAAGATACTTAAATTATGTGAAAAGACAAACCGTAAAATCTGAAAAAACCTTTTACTTAAAATTACATCCTTAATAAGTTCTTAAAAAACTAGTTCTGCCATAGAAAATAAACCCGACTTTTCCCGAGTTTTTAAAGTAAAAATTTCGAAAAAAAAAAATTTCACAACAATCAACATTTTTGCATTTCAAAGCTTTACCCAGACGGTAGGCCAAAACCACACAGAGTTTGGATCCAATTTATAGCAGTATCAATAAACTTTTCAGATAATCAAAGTTTTTACAACCAAAATTAGGATACTCAAGTTATGTGAAAAAACAAATCGCTACCTCTGAAAAAACCTTAAACAAAAAATTACTTTCTTAATAAATTCTTAAAAATAAAGTTCTGCCATAGAAAAAAACCCGACTTTTCCCGAGTTTTTAAAGTAAAAATTTCGTACAAAATACCTCACAAAAATAAACATTTTTGCATTTCAAAGCTTTGCCCAGACGGTA
>NW_023000418.1:0-925 GCF_900245975.1 Drosophila guanche | reverse complement strand
TAAACCAAATAAAAACCAATATAAAAGTGTTGTGGCTGCAAAGACGAAAACTTAAAAACCAACCCCTGGATAAGGTACGCCAAGAAAAAAATGAAAAAGTGACCTTATTACATAATTCCATGTATGTACTGTACATAGGTTATGATCCACGTGTGGCAGGAAATTGCTGACCTGGCCTGACCCTCGGTCTCGGAGGGGGTCCGCTCCAGTACCACGATCATCCGTCCCTCTTTTTGGTGCCACCGGACCTTGCCTGCAGGCGAAAAAACGGATGGACTTGGCGATCGGGACCGAGTTGTTTATATACATATATCTCACGCGCAACTATTAAACCATCTGTTATATTATATCACCGCGCCTTGTGTAAAGAAATGTTGGTGCTTGCATATGTAGGGTGTGGAAAAATTAGCTCAGCGGTCATTGCCCTTGCGGCTGACCATACACCTATAAAGAAAATTGTTCAATAATATTAAATATTCCTAGACATTAACTTAGAAATAGAAGAAGAAAAACATGAAATTTATGCGTAGTTAATAATAGATTCTAAAAGGGTGCCTGATCGGTCTCATTGTGTCCATGGAAGGGTATTGGTAAAATACCTCTTCATAACGCTTCTTGTTATTTTGCATATTTCTACATTTCTTTAACAGTTAGAACGTGAAATTGGTTTAAAAGTCTGTAAGTAGACACACATATACACACATACACTCCGGGTCAGGAGAATAACGTCTACACAGTGAGACATGCATGCTTAACCATATATAAAATGAATTATTATTAACTATAATCACTACAATTATGCCATTTAATTCATTTAATTAATTAATTCTTACTTTATATTTTGATTATATTATTTTTATTCATATTTGATCATTCTCTTGAATTCCTATGTATTAAATTAGTCCCACATATATATACACATGCA
>NW_023000417.1:0-925 GCF_900245975.1 Drosophila guanche | reverse complement strand
AGAAAAGTTCTGCCATAGAAAATAAACCCGACTATTCCCGAATTTGTAAAGTCAAAATGTCGTGAAAAATACCTCACTAAAATCAACATTTTTGCATTTCAAAGCTTTACCCAGACGGTAGGCCACAACCACACACAGTTTGGATCCATTTTATAGCAGTATCAATCAATTTTACAGATAATCAAAGTTTTTTGCAACCTAAGTATCTTAGATCTGGTTGCAAAAAAACTTTGATTATCTGAAAAGTTGATTGATTCTGCTATAAAATGGATCCAAACTCTGTGTGGTTTTGGCCTACCGTCTCGGAAAAGCTTTGAAATGCAAAAATGTGGATTGTTGTGAGATTTTTTTTTCGAAATTTTGACTTTAAAAACTCGGGAAAAGTTGGTTTTATTTTCTATGGCAGAACTTTTCTTTTAAGAATTTTCAAAGTTTGTACATTTTTTTTTACGGTTTTTTCAGAGGTTGCGGTTTGTTTTTTCACATAACTTAAGTATCTTAGATCTGGTTGCAAAAAACTTTGATTATCTGAAAAGTTTATTGATACTGCTATAAAATGGATCCAAACTCTTTGTGGTTTTGGTCTACCGTCTGGGTAAAGCTTTGAAATGCAAAAATGTTGATTGTTGTTAGATTTTTATTGTCGAAATATTGACTTTAAAAACTCGGGAACAGTCGGGTTTATTTTCTATGGCAGAACTTTTTTTTAGGAACTTATTAAAGATGTAATTTTTAGTTTAAAGTTTTTTTAGAAGAAGCGGTTTGTTTTTTCACATATCTTAAGTATCTTAGATCTGGTTGCAAAAAACTTTGATTATCTGTAAAATTGATTGATACTGCTATAAAATGGATCCAAACTGTGTGTGGTTGTGGCCTACCGTCTGGGTAAAGCTTTGAAATGCAAAAATGTTGATTTTAGTGAGGT
>NW_023000416.1:0-925 GCF_900245975.1 Drosophila guanche | reverse complement strand
GATCTAAGATACTTAAGTTATGTGAAAAAACAAACCGCAAAGTCTGAAAAAAACCTTAAACTAAAAATTACTTCCTTAATAAGTTCTTAAAAAACAAGTTCTGCCATAGAAAATAAATCCGACTTTTCCAGAGTTTTTAAAGTCAAAATTTCAAAAAAAAAATCTCACAACAATCCACATTTTTGAATTTCAAAGCTTTTCCGAGACGGTAGGCCAAAACCACACAGAGTTTGGATCCATTTTATAGCAGAATCAATCAACTTTTCAGATAATCAAAGTCTTTTGCAATCAGATCTAAGATACTTAAGTTATGTGAAAAAACAAACCGCAACCTCTGAAAAAACCTTAAACTAAAAATTACTTCCTTAATAAATTCTTAAAAAACAAGTTCTGCAATAGAAAATAAACCTGACTTTTCCCGAGTTTTTAAAGTCAAAATTTCAAAAAAAAAATCTCACAACAATCCACATTTTTGCATTTCAAAGCTTTACCCAGACGGTAGGCCAAAACCACACAGAGTTTGGATCCATTTTATGGCAGTATCAATCAACTTTTCAGATAATCAAAGTTTTTTACAACCAAAATTAGATACTTAAGTTATTTGAGAAAACAAACCGCAGCCACTGAAAAAACCTTAAACTAAAAATTGCTTCCTTAATAAGTTCTTAAAAAACAAGTTCTGCCATGGAAAATAAACCCGACTTTTCCTGAGTTTTTAAAGTAAACATTTCGAAAACAAAAAATCTTACAACAATCAACATTTTTGCATTTCAAAGCTTTACCCAGACGGTAGGCCAAAACCACACAGAGTTTGAATCCATTTTATAGCAGTATCAATCAACTTTTCAGATAATCAAACTTTTTTACAACCAAAATTAAGAAACTTAAGTTATATGAAAAAACAAACCGCAACCTCTGAAAAAAC
>NW_023000415.1:0-925 GCF_900245975.1 Drosophila guanche | reverse complement strand
ATTGAGCCCTGTCTGTCTGTCCGTCTGTCCGTCCGTCTGTCCGTCCGTCTTCTTGAGCACCTGAATCTCAGAGACTATAAAAGCTAGAGCTACCAAATTTTGCATCCAGACTTCTGTATGCTCACACTGTTACAAGTGTATTTAAAAAATGTGCCCCTCCCCATTCCGCCCCCGCAAAAGGGCGAAAACCTCCCAAATCCAAAATTTTAAAGATAGAAGAAAACTAAAAACGCCATTCTGTAGGGAATTGCCATATATATCAGATCACCAAATTGGGATCCGATTGGATCATTATAGCCAGAAAGAAGATATTAATTAGCAGTGGCTAAACCCACACTGTCCTGCAGCTTTTTTTATTCTTTTCACATTCTCTCATTCACACTCTGCTTCCCTCGGCCTCTGCCTCTGCCGTCCCTCTGCCTCTGCCTCTGCCGACTTTTAACGCAGCATATATTTGTTTTATACCCGGTACTCGAAGAGTAAATAGGGTATATTGTATTTGTGCACAAAGTTAATGTATGTAACACACAGAAGGAATCGCTTCCGACCCCATAAAGTGTATATATTCTTGATCACCATCAATAGCCGAGTCAATGGAGCCCTGTCTGTCTGTCCGTCCGTCTGTCCGTCCGTCTTGTTGAGCACATGAATCTCAGAGACTATAAAAGGTAGAGCCACCAAATTTTGCATCCAGACTTCTGTATGCTCATATTGTTACAAGTGTATTTAAAAAATGTGCCCCGCCCCATTCCGTCCCCGCAAAAGGGCGAAAACCTCCCAAATCTACAATTTTAAAGATAAAAGAAAACTAAAAACGCCATTATGTAGGGAATGGCCATATCTATCAGATCACCAAATTGGGATCCGATTGGATCATTATTATAGCCAGAAAGAAGAAATTAATTAGCAGTGGCTAAACCCACAC
>NW_023000414.1:0-925 GCF_900245975.1 Drosophila guanche | reverse complement strand
TTCTTGTCTTTTCTTGCTATTTTTATTATTATCTTCACTACCGATTTCTTCGAACTTTTCCTTCACTTTTGTCGTACTCTCTTGGCTCTCCTTGCCGTCATAATGACCATCGACACTATCACTTGCACTTATCACTGAGTGAGACTTTTTTCCCGCTCTTTCTTTTGTCTTGCGGGACATTCAACTGTTTTTAGTTTGGGCTCACTTTAACACTTCACTCACTTAAGCCGTAACCGCCTGGCTCTCCTTGCCGTCATAATGACCATCGACACTAACACTTGCACTTAACACTGCACTCACTTTTGCCGAACCCGCCTGGCACTCCTTGCCGTCAATTTGACCATCCTGCACTCACTTTTCACTCAATTTAGCCGTTACCGCCTGGCTCTCCTTGCCGTCATAATGACCATCGACACTAACACTTGCACTTAACACTGCACTCACTTTTGCCGAACCCGCCTGGCACTCCTTGCCGTCAATTTGACCATCCTGCACTCACTTTTCACTCAATTTAGCCGTTACCGCCTGGCTCTCCTTGCCGTCATAATGACCATCGTCACTATCACTTGCACTTATCACTGAGTGAGACTTTTTTCCCGCTCTTTCTTTTGTCTTGCGGGACATTCAACTGTTTTTAGTTTGGGCTCACTTTAACACTTCACTCACTTAAGCCGTAACCGCCTGGCTCTCCTTGCCGTCATAATGACCATCGACACTATCACTTGCACTTATCACTGAGTGAGACTTTTTTCCCGCTCTTTCTTTTGTCTTGCGGGACATTCAACTGTTTTTAGTTTGGGCTCACTTTAACACTTCACTCACTTAAGCCGTAACCGCCTGGCTCTCCTTGCCGTCATAATGACCATCGACACTATCACTTGCACTTATCACTGAGCGAGACTTTTTTCCCGCTCTTTCTTTTGTC
>NW_023000413.1:0-925 GCF_900245975.1 Drosophila guanche | reverse complement strand
CATCCTTAATAAGTTCCCAAAAAAACAAGTTCTGCCATAGAAAATAAAACCGACTTTTCCCAAGTTTTTAAAGTCAAAATTTCGAAAAAAAATCTCACAACAATCAACATTTTTGCATTTTAAAGCTTTACCCAGACGGTAGGCCAAAACCACACAGAGTTTGGATCCATTTTATAGCAGTATCAATCAACTTTTCAGATAATCAAGATTTTTTACAACGAAAATTAAGATACTTAAGTTATGTAAAAAAACAAACCGCAACCTCTGAAAAAACCTTAAACTTATAATTACTTCCTTAATAAGTTTTTAAAAAAACAAGTTCTGGCATAGAAAATAAACCCGACTTTTCCCGAGTTTTTAAAGTCAAAATTTCGAAAACAAAAAATCTCACAACAATCAACATTTTTGCATATCACAGATTTGCCCAGACGGTAGGCCAAAACCACACAGAGTTTGGATCAATTTTATAGCAGTATCAATCAACTTTTCAGATAATCAAAGTTTTTTACAACGAAAATTAAGATACTTAAGTTATGTGAGAAAACAAACCGCAACTTCTGAAAAAAGTAAAAATATCGAAAAAAAAAAATTTCACAACATTCCACATTTTTGAATTTCAAAGCTTTTCCGAGACGGTAGGCCAATACCACACAGAGTTTGGATCCTTTTTATACCAGTATCAATAAACTTTTCAGATAATCAAAGTTTTTTACAACCAAAATTAAGATACTTAAGTTATGTGAAGAAACAAACCGCAACCTCTGAAAAAACCTTAAACTTAAAATAACTTTCTTAATAAGTTCTTAAAAAACTAATTCTGGCTTAGAAAATAAACCCGACTTTTCCCGAGTTTTTAAAGTAAAAATTTAGAAAAAAAAAATATCACAACAATCAACATTTTTGCATTTCAAAGCTTTTCCGAGAC
>NW_023000412.1:0-925 GCF_900245975.1 Drosophila guanche | reverse complement strand
TTGTTTTTTCACATAACTTAAGTATCTAAGATCTGGTTGCAAAAAACTTTGATTATCAGAAAAGTTGATTGATTCTGCTATAAAATGGATCCAAACTCTGTGTGGTTTTGCTACCGTCTAAGTAAAGCTTTGAAAAGCAAAAATGTTGATTTTTGTGATGTATTTTGTACGAAATTTTGACTTTGAAAACTCGGGTTTATTTTCTATGGCAGAACTTGTTTTTTAAGAACTTATTAAGGAAGTTATTTTAAGTTTAAGTTTTTTTCAGAGGTTGCGGTTTGTTTTTTCACATAATTTAAGTATCTTAATTTTGGTTGTAAAAAACTTTGATTATCTAAAAAGTTGATTGATACTGCTATAAAATGGATCCAAACTGTTTGTGGTTTTGGCCTACCGTCTGGGTAAAGCTTTGAAATGCAAAAATGTTGATTGATGTGAGATTTTTTTTTTCGATATTTTTACTTTAAAAACTCGGGAAAAGTCGGGTTTATTTTCTATGGCAGAACTTGTTTTTTAGGAACTTATTAAAAAAGTAATTTGTGGATTAATGATTTTTCAGAGGTTCCGCTTTGTTTTTTCACATAACTTAAGTATCTTAATTTTGGTTGCAAAAAACTTTGATTATCTGAAAAGTTGATTGATTCTGCTATAAAATGGATCCAAACTATGTGTGGTTTTGGCCTACCGTCTGGGTAAAGCTTTGAAATGCAAAATAGTTAATTTTTTTGAGGTATATTGTACGAAATTTTGACTTTAAAAACTCGGGTTTATTTTCTATGGCAGAACTTGTTTTTTAAGAACTAGGTAAGTAAGTAATTTTAAGTTTAAGGTTTTTTCAGAGGTTGCGCTTTGTTTTTTCACATAACTTAAGTATCTTAATTTTGGTTGTAAAAAACTTTGATTATCTGAAAAGTTGATTGCTACT
>NW_023000411.1:0-925 GCF_900245975.1 Drosophila guanche | reverse complement strand
GATTGTTGTGAGATTTTTTTTCGAAATTTTTACTTTAAAAACTCGGGAGAAGTCGGTTTTATTTTCTATGCCAGAACTTGATTTTTAAGAACTATCATTTTTGTAATTTTTAGTTTAAGGTTTTTTCAGAGGTTGCGGTTTGTTTTTTCACATAACTTAAGTATCTTAATTTTCGTTGTAAAAAACTTTGATTATCTGAAAAGTTGATTGATACTGCTATAAAATGGATCCAAACAGTGTGGTTTTGGCCTACCGTCTGGGTAAAGCTTTGAAATGCAAAAATGTTGATTGATGTGAGATTTTTTTTTTTCGATAATTTTACTTTTAAAATTCGTTAAAAGTCGAGTTTATTTTCTATGGCAGAACTTGTTTTTAAGGAACTTATTAAGGATGTAATTTTTAGTTTAAGGTTTTTTCAGAGGCTGCGGTTTGTTTTTTTACATAACTTAAGTATCTTAGATCTGGTTGCAAAAAACTTTGATTATCTGAAAAGTTGATTGATACTGCTATAAAATGGATCCAAACTCTGTTTGGTTTTGGCCTACCGTCTCGGAAAAGCTTTGATATGCAAAAATGTGGATTGTTGTACGATTTTTTTTTTCGAAATTTTTACTTTAAAAACTCGGGAGAAGTCGGTTTTATTTTCTATGCAAGAACTTGATTTTTAAGAACTAGTATTTTTGTAACTTTTAGTTTAAGGTTTTTTCAGAGGTTGCGGTTTGTTTTTTCACATAACTTAAGTATCTCAGATCTGGTTGCAAAAAACTTTGATTATCAGAAAAGTTGATTGATTCTACCATAAAATGGATCCAAACTCTGTGTGATTTTGGCCTACCGTCTGGGTAAAGCTTTGAAATGCAAAAATGTTGATTTTTGTGAGGTATTTTGTACAAAGTTTTGACTTTAGAAACTTGGGAAAAGTCGG
>NW_023000410.1:0-925 GCF_900245975.1 Drosophila guanche | reverse complement strand
CTTTTAAAAATTTTCAAAGCTTGTTACTTTTTTGTTTAAGGTTTTTTAGAAGTAGCGGTTTGTTTTTTCACATAACTTAACCATCTTAGACCTGGTTGTAAAGAACTTTGATTACTTTGATTTTTCATAGGTTGCGGTTTGTTTTTTCACATAACATAAGTATCTTAATTTTGGTTGTAAAAACCCTTGATTATCTGAAAAGTTGATTGATACTGCCATAAAGTGGATCCAAACTCTGTGTGGTTTTGGCCTACCGTCTCGGTAAAGCTTTAAAATGCAAAAATGTTCATTTTTATGAGGTATTTGGGCGAAATTTTGACTTTAAAAACTCGGGTTTATTTTCTATGGCAGAGCTTGTTTTTTAAGAACTTATTAAGAAAGTAATTTTAAGTTTCAGGTTTTTTCAGAGGATGCGGTTTGTTTTTTCACAGAACATAAGTATCTTAATTTTGGTTGTAAAAACCCTTGATTATCTGAAAAGTTGATTGATACTGCTATTAAATGGATCCAAACTTTGTGTGGTTTTGGCCTACCGTCTCGGTTAAGCTTTGAAATGCAAAAATGCTTATTGTTGTGAGATTTTTTGTTTTCGAAATTTTTACTTTAAAAACTCGAGAAAAGTCGGGTTTATTTTCTATGGCAGAACTTGTTTTTTAAGAACTAGCAATTTTGTAATTTTTAATTTAAGGTTTTTTCAGAGGTTGTGGTTTGTTTTTTTACATAACTTAAGTATCTTAATTTTGGTTGTAAAAAACTTTAATTATCTGAAAAGTTGATTGATACTGCTATAAAGTGGATCCAAACTCTGTGTGGTTTTGGCCTACCGTCTCGGAAAAGCTTTGAAATGCAAAAATGCTTATTGTTGTGAGATTTTTTTTTTTCGAAATTTTGACTTTAAAAACTTGGGAAAAGTTGGTTTTATTTT
>NW_023000409.1:0-925 GCF_900245975.1 Drosophila guanche | reverse complement strand
ATTTTTACTTTAAAAACTCGGGAAAAGTCGGGTTTATTTTCTATGCCAGAACTTGTTTTTTAGGAACTAGCAATTTTGTAATTTTTAGATTGAGGTTTTTTCAGAGGTTGCGGTTTGTTTTTTCACATAACTTAAGTATCTAAGATCTGGTTGCAAAACACTTTGATTATCAGAAAAGTTGATTGATTCTGCTATAAAATGTTTTCAAACTCTGTGTGGTTTTGGTCTACCGTCTGGGTAAAGCTTTGAAATGCAAAAATGTTGATTTTTGTGAGGTATTTTGTATGAAATTTTGACTTTAAAAACTCGGGTTTTTTTCTATGGCAGAACTTGTTTTTTAAGAACTTATTAAGGAAGTAGTTTTAAGTTGAAGGTTTTTTCAGAGGTTGCGGTTTGTTTTTTCACATAACTTTAGTATCTTAATTTTGGTTGTAAAAAACTTTGATTATCCGAAAAGTTGATTGATACTGCTATAAAATGGATCCAAACTGTTTGTTGTTTTGGCCTACCGTCTGGGTAAAGCTTTGAAATGCACAAATGTTGATTGATGTAAAATTTTTTTTTTCGATATTTTTACTTAAAAAAAACTCGGGAAAAGTCGGGTTTATTTTCTATGGCAGAACTTGTTTTTTAGGATCTTATTTAGGTTGTAATTTTTAGTTTAAGGTTTTTTCAGAGGTTGCGGTTTGTTTTTTTACACAACTTAAGTATCTTAAATCTGGTTGTAAAAAACTTTGATTATCTGAAAAGTTGATTGATTCTGTCATAAACTGGATCCAAACTCTTTGTGGTTTTGACCTACCGTCTAAGTAAAGCTTTGAAAAGCAAAAATGTTGATTTTTGTGATGTATTTTGTACGAAATTTTGACTTTGAAAACTCGGGTTTATTTTCTATGGCAGAACTTGTTTTTTAAGAACTTATTAA
>NW_023000408.1:0-925 GCF_900245975.1 Drosophila guanche | reverse complement strand
AATCCGATTATATCGAGGAAAATTAGAGCTAATCATAACTAGACTAAGCTAAGCTATAGCTAAGCAAGCAAAAATTACCAAAATCAGAAACAAGACAAAACTAAAATTAAACTAACTACGGGAGAGGTAGGCTAGTATAAGAGATTTAAGAAGAGGAAGGGAGTTAGTTGAGGATATAATGTGGTAGAGGGAATTATAATCCGAGCATAAAACCCTAAAGTGTGAGGCATAATTCGATCTACATAGTGGAAGGAACAAAGGAATAAAGTTTCTAGTGGGTCTAATGGGAATCGTAAAGTTTATGCGGCTCAGCAAGTCAGGGCTGTCTACATCCCCCTTGATCAAGTTGTGCATAAAAATTACACCAAGCATTTTTCTATGACTAACTAAGGATGGAAGATTTATTAAAAGAAGTCTACTACGGTAGGATGGCAGTCTCACAGTTGCATCCCAGTTGAGGCCCCGTAGGGGTTTATTATTTTTCAAAAAGACATGACTAAGTTATGCCAGGACTACATACAACATGACTCCCGTGGTATGTGTACTCGGCATAAGATTTTAGCCTGCTTGTTCGCTCTAATAGAGAGTCTTCGTTATATAGGGGTCCTCAAATTCCTTTGACCACCTCTTTATAAACCCAAGCACACCCATGGCTTTATTTACCATGGTTGAAATGTGTTCAGAAAACTTTAACTTGGGGTCTAGTTTAACACCTAGATCATCAAACAATGTAATTCTCTCAAGAGAACTACCGCAGAGGGTGTAAGGAGCCAGGAAGGGGCTGGAGCGACAAAAAGTCATAACATTGCACTTCGAGGCATTAAGTTGTAACATATTTGCACAGCACCATGACTGAAAGCTATTGAGATCAGATTGCAAACGAGAGTGAAATGAAATGTCCTTATACTGGACACAGAGTTTAACA
>NW_023000407.1:0-926 GCF_900245975.1 Drosophila guanche | reverse complement strand
AGACCCGTGCGTTGATAAAAACGCGATCGCGTTTTGTAACCTAATTAAGGGCTTTTTTTGCATCAATAAGGGACATTCGCCTAATTAGAGGTATCAATAACGTGCTGAAATGTCAGAATATTGATTAACGTAATTAAGGAATTTCGACAGGTTTGTCGAAAGCCAGAAGATAATGATAATCCGCAGCTCAGCCGAGTTTGTGCTCGTTAAGAGTCCGCTTAATTGCGGCAAAAATGCAGATGCTAATGATTGGTTTGCTGGCCGCGCAGAAACGCCGGCAACCAAGCTAACAGACCCAGACCTTCCGCTTTCGCCTCTTCTCGGACGTCAATGTGCAGCCGCGGGCTTCTCCGAAGCGGACATGGCTCAAAGCTTGCACGAATTGGTAACCGTCAATCCCGGGGTGGTTCAGTCCTTTGAGCCTAAAATGACGGGGGGCCTGTGCCGCAAGTGGCCTAAAGGCACAGAGCCAGACGTGCTTGTCATTCGATCAATCTGCCGACCAACAATATCAAACAGGCAGACCCTAATTATGATCGAGGGACAATCGGTGGAGGAGGTCAATTCGAGTTCATTGGACGAATTCATCGTCGCCGAAGTCTGGGCAGGCACGCTTCAGTTCATTGTCAGCGCCTCCTTGACGCTTAGGTATAGTGCAGATCTGAACGCCTCGTCCTGGTTGTGAAGCTTGTAGAGTTCCAACTCCTCTTTCCGGCGTTTTAGCATGACTTCTTTCATAATTTTTTCAAATGCCAAGTTACGGCTGTAGGGATCAGAATTTTCATCAAATTTCTTCTCGAAATCGGGGTGGGCCTGAACACTTTCAACGATGTTCAGAAACTTGATCCGTTGTTCTTCCGGGGTGGCGCTCCAGCCTTGGAACCAACGTTCATTGAAGCTGCGGATGATCTCTTCCAACGGGTCTT
>NW_023000406.1:0-926 GCF_900245975.1 Drosophila guanche | reverse complement strand
AGGTAGTCGAAGAGTAAATAGGGTATATTGTATTTGTGCACAAAGTTAATGTATGGAACACACAGAAGGAATCGTTTCCGACCCCATAAAGTGTATATATTCTTGATCACCATCAATAGCCGAGTCGATTGAGCCCTGTCTGTCTGTCCGTCTGTCCGTCCGTCTGTCCGTCCGTCTTGTTGAGCACCTGAATCTCAGAGACTATAAAAGCTAGAGCTACCAAATTTTGCATCCAGACTTCTGTATGCTCACAATGTTACAAGTGTATTTAAAAAATGTGCCCCGCCCCATTCCGCCCCCGCAAAAGGGCGAAAACCTCCCAAATTTACAATTTTAAAGATAGAAGAAAACTAAAAACGCCATTCTGTAGGGAATGGTCATATCTATCAGATCAATAAATTGGGATCCGATTGGATCATTATTATAGCCAGAAAGAAGAAATTAATTAGCAGTGGCTACACCCACACTGTCCTGCAGCTTTTGTTGTTCTTTTCACATTCTCTCATTCACACTCTGCTTCACTCGGTCCGTCCGTCTGTCCGTCCGTCTGTCCGTCCGTCTTGTTGAGCACCTGAATCTCAGAGACTATAAAAGCTAGAGCCACTAAATTTTGCATCCAGACTTCTGTGTGCTCCCAATGTTACAAGTGTATTTAAAAAATGTGCCCCGCCCCATTCCGCCCCCGCAAAAGGGCGAAAACCTCCCAAATTTACAATTTTAAAGATAGAAGAAAACTAAAAACGCTATTCTGTAGGGAATGGCCATATCTATCAGATCACCAAATTGGGATCCGATTGGATCATTATTATAGCCAGAAAGAAGAAATTAATTAGCAGTGGCTAAACCCACACTGTCCTGCAGCTTTTGTTGTTCTTTTCACATTCTCTCATTCACACTCTGCTTCACTCGGCCTCTGCCTCTGCCGT
>NW_023000405.1:0-926 GCF_900245975.1 Drosophila guanche | reverse complement strand
AAACATTAAACTAAAAATTACTTCCTTAAAAAGTTTCTAAAAAACAAGTTCTGCCATAGAAAATAAACCCGACTTTTCCCGAGTTTTTAAAGTAAAAATTTCGAAAAAAAAATCTCAAAGCAATCCACATTTTTGCATTTCAAAGCTTTTCCGAGACGGTAGGCCAAAACCACACAGAGTTTGGATCCATTTTATAGCAGAATCAATCAACTTTTCTGATAGTCAAAGTTTTTTGCAACCAGATCTTAGATACTTAAGTTATGTGAAAAAACAAACCGCAACCTCTGAAAAAACCTTAAACTAAAAATAACAAAATTGCCATTTCTTAAAAAACAAGTTCTGGCATAGAAAATAAAACCGACTTCTCCCGAGTTTTTAAAGTAAAAATTTCGAAAAAAAAATCTCACAACAATCCACATTTTTGCATTTCAAAGCTTTTCCGAGACGGTAGGCCAAAACCACACAGAGTTTAGATCCATTTTATAGCAGGATCAATCAACTTTTCAGATAATCAAAGTTTTTACAACGAAATTTAAGATACATAAGTTATGTGAGAAAACAAACCGCAACCTCTGAAAAACCTTAAACTAAAACTTACCTCCTTAATAAGTTCCACAAGTTCTGCCATAGAAATAAAACCCGACCTTTCCCGAGATTTTAAAGTCAAAATTTCGAGAAAAAAAAAATCTCACAACAATCAACATTTTTGCATTTTAAAGCTTTTCCAAGACGGTAGGCCAAAACCACACAGAGTTTGGATCCATTTTATAGCAGGATCAATCAACTTCTCAGATAATCAAAGTTTTTTACAACCAAAATTAAGATACGTAAGTTATGTGAAAAAACAAACCGCAACCTCTGAAAAAACAGTAAACTAAAAATTACTTCCTTAAAAAGTTTCTAAAAAACAAGTTCTGCCATAGAAA
>NW_023000404.1:0-926 GCF_900245975.1 Drosophila guanche | reverse complement strand
TTGCAAAAAAATTTGATTATCTGAAAAGTTAATCAACTTTCTCAATTCTCAATTCTGCTATAAAATGGATCCAAACTCTGTGTGGTTTTGACCTACCGTCCTGGTAAAGCTTTGAAATGCAAAAATGTTGATTGTTGTGAGATTTTTTGTTTTCGAAATTTTTACTTTAAAAACTCGGGAAAAGTCGGGTTTATTTTTTATGGCAGAACTTGTTTTTTAAGAACTTATTAAGGAAGTAATTTTCAGTTTAAGGTTTTTTCAGAGGTTGCGGTTTGTTTTCTCAAACAACTTAAGTATCTTAATTTTGGTTGTAAAAAACTTTGATTATCTAAAAATTTAATTGTTACTGCTATAGAATGGATCCAAACTCTGTGTGGTTTTGGCCTACCGTCTGGGTAAAGCTTTGAAATGCAAAAATGTGGATTGTTGTGAGATTTTTTTTCGAAATTTTGACTTTAAAAAATCGGAAAAAGTCGGTTTTATTTTCTATGGCAGAACTTGTTTTTTAAGAACTAGCAATTTTGTAATTTTTAGTTTAAGGTTTTTTCAGAGGTTGCGGTTTGTTTTTCCACATAACTTAAGTATCTTAGATCTGGTTGCAAACAACTTTGATTATCTGAAAAGTTGATTGATTCTGCTATAAAATGGATCCAAACTCTTTGTGGTTTTGGCCTACCGTCTGGGTAAAGCTTCAAAATGAAAAAATGTTGATTTTTGTGAGGTATTTTGTATGAAATTTTGACTTTAAAAACTTGGGTTTATTTTCTATGGCAGAACTTATTTTTTAAGAACTTATTAAGGAAGTTATTTTAAGCTTAAGGTTTTTTCAGAGGTTGCGGTTTGTTTTTTCACATAACTTAAGTATCTTAGATGTGGTTGTAAAGATCTTTGATTATCTGAAAAGTTGATTGATGCTGCTAGGAAGT
>NW_023000403.1:0-926 GCF_900245975.1 Drosophila guanche | reverse complement strand
CCGCTACGTATGCAAAGGTGATCGAGGATAAAGACCATTCAGGCGACGGCAATAGACAGGGTCATCGGGCCCAGGCCAGACAAGGTAGAGGTCAGGAAAAGAACCCACATTTTGTGGGAAAAAGTAATCAAAATAGGCAGCAACAGGGTGATCCTTGGCCAAAGCCAAACGATAAAGAGGCCCCACAACAAAACCAAGTGCAGCCTATGGAAGTTGACCCATCGATGTCTAGGTTTAGGCAACAGACCAATTGGGGGAAACCACAGAGCGACGTCACACAGGGAGAAGCTCAGAAAAGGCGGAACACGTCAGATCGTATATCTGGGCAAAGACGCCAACGGATAAATAATATAATACAGCAGGCCCCTTACCAAGGGGAACAAGAATATGCAAACTTAGCCGAGGCCGCGGTTGCGGAAATTGACGAAGAAAGTGACTCGGCTAGCGGCAACGACCTGTTGAATTTTTTTAGGGAGCGCTCCCAATTGCCGTTCGTCGAGCGACAGTTGGCTGGCAAAACACTAAAAATTTTAATCGACACTGGTGCGGCTAAAAATTACGTAAAGCCCATAAAGGAGCTGAAAAACGTAACTTCGGTCGACGCCCCCTTCACCGTGAGCTCGATACATGGCTCCAGTGAAATAAAAAACAAGTGCCTAATGAATATTTTCGGGCAAAACGCCCCATTTTTTTTGTTAGACACTCTAAGTACGTTTGATGCCATTATAGGTTCCGATTTGCTAACGCGAGCGGGAGCGGCATTGAACCTGCGCAGCAGAACAATCAGATACGGAAACGCAACTGAACAACTTAGGTTCCACAACTGTGAAAACGTAAATTTCACCAAAGTCGATGACCTGGTGGTCCCAGGCTCGGTAAAATCCGAGTTCAAAAAGATGATACTGAAGAGAATTCAAGTTTTTTCG
>NW_023000402.1:0-926 GCF_900245975.1 Drosophila guanche | reverse complement strand
AAGTTATTTTAAGTTTAAGGTTTTTTCAGAGGTTGCGGTTTGTTTTTTCACATAACTTAAGTATCTTAATTTTGGTTGTTAAAAACTTTGATTATCCGAAAAGTTGATTGATACTGCTATAAAATGGATCCAAACTGTTTGTTGTTTTGGCCTACCGTCTGGGTAAAGCTTTGAAATGCAAAAATGTTGATTGATGTGATATTTTTTTTTTCGATATTTTTACTTTAAAAACTCGGGAAAAGTCGGGTTTATTTTCTATGGCAGAACTTGATTTTTTAAGAACTAACAATTTTGTAATTTTTTTTTTAATGTTTTTTCAGAGGTTGCGGTTTGTTTTTTTCACATAACTTAAGTATCTAAGATCTGGTTGCAAAAAAGTTTGATTATCTGAAAAATTGATTGATCCTGCTATAAAATGGATCCAAACTCTGTGTGGTTTTGGCCTACCGTCTCGGAAAAGCTTTGAAATGCAAAAATGTTGATTTTTGTGAGGTATTTTGTACGAAATTTTGACTTTAAAAACTCGGGTTTTTTTCTATGGCAGAACTTGTTTTTTAAGAACTTATTAAGGAAGTAGTTTTAAGTTTAAGGTTTTTTCAGAGGTTGCGGTTTGTTTTTTCACATAACTTAAGTATCTAAGATCTGGTTCCAAAACGCTTTGATTATCAGAAAAGTTGATTGATTCTGCTATAAAATGGATCCAAACTCTGTGTGGTTTTGGCCTACAGTCTGGGTAAAGCTTTGAAATGCAAAAATGTTGATTTTTGTGAGGTATTTTGTACGAAATTTTGACTTTAAAAACTCGGGTTTTTTTCTATGGCAGAACTTGTTTTTTAAGAACTTATTAAGGAAGTAGTTTTAAGTTTAAGGTTTTTTCAGAGGTTGCGGTTTGTTTTTTCACATAACTTAAGTATCTTAATTTTGGT
>NW_023000401.1:0-926 GCF_900245975.1 Drosophila guanche | reverse complement strand
TTTGGCCTACCGTCTGGGTAAAGCTTTCAAATGCAAAAATGTTGATTGTTGTGAGATTTTTTTTTTTTCGAAATTTGTACTTTAAAAACTCGGGTTTATTTTCTATGCCAGAATTTGTTTTTTAAGAACTTATTAAGAAAGTAATTTTAAGTTTAAGGTTTTTTCAGAGGTTGCGGTTTGTTTTTTTACATAACTTCAGTATCTTAATTTTGGTTGTAAAAAACTTTGATTATCTGAAAAGTTGATTGATACTGGTATTAAATAGATCCAAACTCTGTGTGGTTTTGGCCTACCGTCTGGGTAAAGCTTTGAAATGCAAAAATGTTGATTGTTGTGAGATTTTTTTTTTCGAAATTTTGACTTTAAAAACTCGGGAAAAGTCGGGTTTATTTTCTATGGCAGAAATTGTTTTTTAAGAACTAACAATTTTGTAATTTTTTGTTTAATGTTTTTTCAGAGGTTGCGGTTTTTTTTTCACTTAACTTAAGTATCTTAGATCTGGTTGCAAAAAACGTTGATTATCTGAAAAGTTGATTGATTCTGCTATAAAATGGATCCAAACTCTGTGTGGTTTTGGCCTACCGTCTGGGTAAAGCTTTGAAATGCCAAAATGTTGATTGTTGTGAGATTTTTTTTTTTTAATTTGTACTTTAAAAACTCGGGTTTATTTTCTATGGCAGAACTTGTTTTTTTAAAAACTTATTAAGGAAGTAATTTTAAGTTTAATGTTTTTTCAGAGGTTGCGGTTTGTTTTTTCACATAACTTAAGTATCTTAATTTTCGTTGTAAAAAATCTTGATTATCTGAAAAGTTGATTGATACTGCTATAAAATGTATCCAAACTGTTTGTGGTTTTGAACTACCGTCTGGGTAAAGCTTTGAAATGCAAAAATGTTGATTTTTGTGAGGTATTTTTTACGAATTTT
>NW_023000400.1:0-926 GCF_900245975.1 Drosophila guanche | reverse complement strand
AACGGAGTTGAGGAATCTGAACTTGACAAATGTTTCTAGGAACTTCCGGGAGGAGCCCCAGCTTGAATGGGAGAGTGATATTGCTCCATCCTTCCCTCGAATGAGCAGCGCTAGTAATCTTCGTAACCATAGTTACAGGCCACGCCCATCTAGTGCTCGTGCGAATTTCACAGACCTTCCTAGTGAACCTCCTGATAATATCTCAAATATCATTTCCAAGTGGCGTATAAAATTCAATGGATCTTCCAAAGATATTCCCATCGAAGATTTTATTTATAGAGTGAATTGTCTTTCCAATAATTGTTTAAATGGAAACTTTACCTTACTGGCGCAGTTCGCCAGTCTCTTATTTACTGATTCAGCCTTGTCATTTTACTGGCGTGTTCATAGGACCACGAATAACCTTGACTGGTATGAGTTATGCAGCCGGTTGCAAGAGAGATACCTGGATCAACGTTCGGATCGAGAGATCAAAGCAGCCATGCGTAGGCGTAAACAGGGTAGTAATGAAAGCTTTGACGATTTTCTAGATGCGATGCTATCTATCGCAGACTCTTTACGAGAGCATATGCAGGACGGTGACGTCACCATAGAGGTTCGCGAGAATTTAAAGTCGGAACTGAAGCTCGACTTGCTTCATATCGAAACTCCAGATTTGGCAACCTTACGCAAGGAGTGTCACAAGCACGAGGAATTCTTTCGAAATCTGAAGTCAAAGCCTTTTTCACGACACGAAGTAGTGAATAGCAAGAGGTTTGTGAACTCCATTAGCCATGACGAAGAATCTGATGATAATTCCGAAAAAGAAGGGGACTCCCTTGACGAAGTTTATGCACTCCGATCTTCCGAAATTAGTAAATGCTGGAATTGCGAAGAACAGGGCCACAAATACCAGGAATGCGTAAAACCTCGTCGTATTTTCTGTT
>NW_023000399.1:0-926 GCF_900245975.1 Drosophila guanche | reverse complement strand
AAAAACGAACCGCAACCTCTGAAAAAACCTTAAACTAAAAATTACAAAATTGCTAGTTCTTAAAAAACAAGTTCTGCCATAGAAAATAAAACCAACTTTTCCCGAGTTTTTAAAGTCAAAATTTCGAAAAAAAAAATCTCACAACAATCCACATTTTTGCATTTCAAAGCTTTTCGAGACGGTAGGCCAAAACCACTCACAGTTTGGATGCATTTTATAGCAGTATCAATCAACTTTTCAGATAATCAAGGGTTTTTACAACCAAAGTTAAGTTACTTAAGTTATGTGAAAAAACAAACCACAACCTCTGTAAAAACCTTAAACTAAAAATTACAAAATTACTAGTCCTTAAAAAACAAGTTCTGCCATAAAAAATAAAACCGACTTTTTCCGAGTTTTTAATGTCAAAATTTCGAAAAAAAAAATCTCACAACAATCAACATTTTTGCATTTCAAAGCTTTTCCGAGACCGTAGGCCAAAACCACAAACAGTTTGGATCCATTATATAGCAGTATCAATCAACTTTTCGGATAATCAAAGTTTTTTACATCCAAAATTTAGATACTTAAGTTATGTAAAAAAACAAACCACAACCTCTGAAAAAACCTTAACCTAAAAATTACAAAATTACTAGTTCTTAAAAAACAAGTTCTGCCATAGAAAATAAAACCGACTTTTCCCGAGTTTTTAAAGTCAAAATTTCGTGAAAAAAAAATCTCACAAAATTCAACATTTTTGCATTTCAAAGCTTTTCCGAGACGGTAGGCCAAAACCACAAAAAGTTTGGATCCATTTAATAGCAGTATCAATCAACTTTTCAGATAATCAAGGGTTTTTACAACCAAAGTTAAGTTACTTAAGTTATGTGAAAAAACAAACCACAACCTCTGAAAAAACCTTAAACTAAAAATTACAAAATTAATAG
>NW_023000398.1:0-926 GCF_900245975.1 Drosophila guanche | reverse complement strand
CCCTAATGTTCCCGAGTTCTTAAAGTCAATATTTCGACAATAAAAATCTCACAACAACCGAAATTTTTGCATTTCAATCCAGCATTTGGATCCATTTTTTAGCAGTATCAATCAACTTTTTAGATAATCAAAGTTTTTTGCAACCAGATCTAAGATACTTAAGTTATGTGAAAAAACAGACCGCAACCTCTGAAAAAACGTTAAACTAAAAATGACATCTTTAATAAGTTCCTAAAAAAAGTTCTGCCATAGAAAATAAACCCTAATGTTCCCGAGTTTTTAAAGTCAATATTTCGACAATAAAAATCTCACAACAACCAACATTTTTGCATTTCAAAGCTTTACCCAGACGGTAGGCCAAAACCACACACAGTTTGGATCCATTTTTTAGCAGTATCAATCAACTTTAAGATAATCAAAGTTTTTTGCAACCAGATCTAAGATACTTAAGTTATGTGAAAAAACAGACCGCAACCTCTGAAAAAACCGTAAACTAAATATTACATCTTTAATAAGTTCCTAAAAAAAGTTCTACCATAGAAAATAAACCCTAATGTTCCCGAGTTTTTAAAGTCAATATTTCGACAATAAAAATATCACAACAACCAACATTTTTGCATTTCAAAGCTTTACCCAGACGGTAGGCCAAAACCACACACAGTTTGGATCAATTTTTTAGCAGTATCAATCAACTTTAAGATAATCAAAGTTTTTTGCAACCAGATCAAAGATACTTAAGTTATGTGAAAAAACAGACCGCTACTTCTAAAAAAACCTTAAACTAAAAATGACATCAATATTTCGACAATAAAAATCTCACAACAACCAACATTTTTGCATTTCAATCCAGCATTTGGATCCATTTTTTAGCAGTATCAATCAACTTTTTAGATAATCAAAGTTTTTTGCAACCAGAGCTAAGATAC
>NW_023000397.1:0-926 GCF_900245975.1 Drosophila guanche | reverse complement strand
TCTTAATTTTGGTTGTAAAAAACTTTGATTATCTGAAAAGTTGATTGATACTCCTTTAAAATGGATCCAAACTGTGTGGTTTTGGCCTACCGTCTGGGTAAAGCTTTGAAATGCAAAAATGTTGATTGATGTGAGATTTTTTTTTTTTGATATTTTTACTTTAAAAACTCGGGAAAAGTTGGGTTTATTTTCTATGGAAGAACTTTTCTTTTAAGAACTTATTAAGGAAGTAATTTTTAGTTTAAGGTTTTTTTTAGAGCTTGCGGTTTGTTTTTTTTTTCATAACTTAAGTATCTTAGATCTGGTGCAAAAAAACTGATTATCTGAAAAGTTTATTGATTCTGCTATAAAATGGATCCAAACTCTGAGTGGTTTTGGCCTACCGTCTCGAAAAGCTTTGAAATGCAAAAATGTGGATTGTTGTGATATTTTTTTTTCGAAATTTTGATTTTAAAAACTCGGGAAAAGTCGTGTTTATTTTCTATGGCAGAACTTGTTTTTTAAGAACTAGCAATTTTGTAATTTTTAGTTTAAGGTTTTTTCAGAGGTTTCGGTTTGTTTTTTCACATAACTTGAGTATCTTAACTGTGGTTGTAAAAAACTTTGATTATCTGAAAAGTTGATTGATACTGCTATAAAATGGATCCAAACTCTGAGTTGTTTTGGCCTACCGTCTCGGAAAAGCTTTGAAATGCAAAAATGTGGATTGTTGTGAGATTTTTTTTTTTCGAAATTTTGACTTTAAAAACTCGGGAAAAGTTGGTTTTATTTTCTATGGCAGAACTTGTTTTTTAAGAACTAGCAATTTTGTAATTTTTAGTTTAAGGTTTTTTCAGAGGTTACGGTTCGTTTTTTCACATAACTTAAGTATCTTAATTTTGGTTGTAAAAACCCTTGATTATCTGAAAAGTTGATTGATACTGCTA
>NW_023000396.1:0-927 GCF_900245975.1 Drosophila guanche | reverse complement strand
TTTCGAAATTTTTACTTTAAAAACTCGGGAAAAGTCGGGTTTATTTTCTATGGCAGAACTTGTTTTTTAAGAACTTATTAAGGAAGCAATTTTTAGTTTAAGGTTTTTTCAGAGGTTGCGGTTTGTTTTCTCAAATAACTTAAGTATCTTAATTTTGGTTGTAAAAGACGTTGATTATCTGAAAAGTTGATTGATACTGCTATAAAATGGATCCAAACTCTGTGTGGTTTTGGCCTACCGTCTGGGTAAAGCTTTGAAATGCAAAAATGTGGATTGCTGTGAGATTTTTTTTTTTCGAAATTTTGACTTTAAAAACTCGGGAAAAGTCGGTTTAGTTTTCTATGGCAGAACATGTTTTTTAACAACTTATTAAGGAAGTAACTTTTAGTTTAAGGTTTTTTCAGAGGTTGCGGTTTGTTTTTTCATATAACTTAAGTTTCTTAATTGTGGTTGTAAAAAACTTTGATTATCTGAAAAGTTGATTGATACTGCTATAAAATGGATCCAAACTCTGTGTGGTGTTGGCCTACCGTCTGGGTAAAGCTTTGAAATGCAAAAATGTTGATTGTTGTGAGATTTTTTGTTTTCGAAATTTTTTTTTAAAAACTCGGAAAAAGTCGGGTTTATTATCTTTGGCAGAACTTGTTTTTTAAGAACTATCAGATTTGTAATTTTTAGTTTAAGGGGTTTTCAGAGGTTGCGGTTTTTTCACATAACTTAAGTATCTAAGATCTGATTGCAAAAAACTTTGATTATCTGAAAAGTTGATTGATACTGCTATAAAATGGATCCAAACTCTTTGTGGTTTTGGCCTACCGTCTCGGTAAAGCTTTGAAATGCAAAAATGTTGATTGTTGTGAGATTTTTTGTTTTCGAAATTTTTACTTTAAAAACTCGGGAAAAGTCGGGTTTATTTTCTATGGCAGA
>NW_023000395.1:0-927 GCF_900245975.1 Drosophila guanche | reverse complement strand
CCACAGTACATTTCTGTTTAGGTTGCCCCTTTATTCCAATTGTAAAACATTTATCCGAGTTTAGGGTAAGCCCGACTGAAGACAGAAAGTCTACAGTCGTGTCCAGCAGTTTTTGAAGCCCCATTGGAGTTTCCGCAAATAGGACTAGATCATCTGCGAATGCTGCTGCGTTTGTTATGGCATTTCCGACTGTGGCACCAATCTCATTGGGGAAGGACTTAAGCAACCGATCGATGACCAGGTTGAATATTATGGGGGATAACGGATCACCCTGCTTAACACCTCTTGCAGGGATGAACACTTCTGATCTCCATCCTTCTCCATTGAGCGTTGTGCCACAGACTTCGTACGAGTGTTGTACGTAGTCGACAAACTCTGTAGGGGCACCGTAAGCGGTTAGCATATTAATAACCGCTGCATGAGACACAGAGTCAAATGCTTTGCTTATATCTAATGTGGCGATAAAGCATGATTTACAACGTTTATGGTGGTCCCTCAGAATCAGATCGACTATCGTCGTATTGTCGGCACATCCGTCTGTTGGTAGGAACCCTCGCTGACGCGGGTCCCAATTGACTGATAGGGTCAATCGGGAAGCCAAAATGGCATTTAGTATCCTGACCATAACAGATGGTACCGTTATAGGACGAAAGTCTTGTGGTCGAGATGCTCGTACCTTCTTCGGAATGAAGATGGTTCGAGCCTGTCGGATGGGTACAGGTAGCTTTCCGCACCAAAGAATCAGGTTCATTATGCGTAGCATAATACCAGTTGGAATCTTCCTGACAGTTCTAGGATAAATTCCATCTGGCCCTGGGGACTTCGTCAGCGACACTTTATGTACCCTAAGGTCTCGCGGTGTGATCGGAGACCATACCCTTTCAAGTGGTTGTTCCGTCCGGAACTGGGTGTTTGTACCACTATATA
>NW_023000394.1:0-927 GCF_900245975.1 Drosophila guanche | reverse complement strand
GATACTTAAGTTATGTTAAAAAACAAACCGCAACCTCTGAAAAAACCTTAAATTAAAAATGACATCTTTAATAAGTTCCTAAAAAAAAGTTCTGCTATAGAAAATAAACCCTAATGTTCCCGAGTTTTTAAAGTCAATATTTCGACAATTAAAATCTCACAACAACCAACATTTTTGCATTTCAAAGCTTTACCCAGACTGTAGGCCAAAACCACACACAGTTTGGATCAATTTTTTAGCAGTATCAATAAACTTTTAGATAATCAAAGTTTTTTGCAACCAGATCTAAGATACTTAAGATATGTGAAAAAACAAACCGCAACCTTTGAAAAAACCTTAAATTAAAAATGACATCTTTAATAAGTTCCTAAAAAAAAGTTCTGATATAGAAAATAACCCGACTCTTCCCGAGTTTTTAAAGTCAAAATTTCGTAAAAATACCTCGCAAAAATCAACATTTTTGCATTTCAAAGCTTTACCCAGACGGTAGGCCAAAACCACACACACTTTGGATCAATTTTTTAGCAGTTTCAATAAACTTTTAGATAATCAAAGTTTTTTGCAACCAGATCTAAGATACTTAAGTTATGTGAAAAAACAAACCGCTTCTTCTAAAAACACTTTAAACTAAAAATTACATCTTTAATAAGTTCCTAAAAAAAAGTTCTGCCATAGAAAATAAACCCTAATGTTCCCGAGTTTTTAAAGTCAATATTTCGACAATAAAAATCTCACAACAACCAACATTTTTGCATTTCAAAGCTTTACCCAGACGGTAGCCAAAACCACACACAGTTTGTATCAATTTTTTAGCAGTATCAATCATTTTTTAGATAATCAAAGTTTTTTGCAACCAGATCTAAGATACTTAAGTTATGTGAAAAAACAGACCGAAACCTCTGAAAAAACCTTAAATTAAAAATGACA
>NW_023000393.1:0-927 GCF_900245975.1 Drosophila guanche | reverse complement strand
ACTTTTCAGATAATCAAAGTTTTTTGCAACCAGATCTAAGATACTTATGTTATGTGAAAAAACAAACCGCAAAGTCAGAAAAAACCTTAAACTAAAAATTACTTCCTTAATAAGTTCTTAAAAAACAAGTTCTGTTATAAAAAATAAACCCGACTTTTCCCGAGTTTTTAAAGTCAAAAATTCGAAAAAAAAATCTCACAACAATCCACATTTTTGCATTTCAAAGCTTTTCAGAGACGGTAGGCCAAAACCACACAGAGTTTGGATCCATTTTATAGCAGTATCAATCAACTATTCAGATAATCAAAGTTTTTTGCAACCAGATCTAAGATACTTATGTTATGTGAAAAAACAAACCGCAAAGTCTGAAAAAACCTTAAACTAAAAATTACTTCCTTAATAAGTTCTTAAAAAACAAGTTCTGTTATAAAAAATAAGCCCGACTTTTCCCGAGATTTTAAAGTCAAAAATTCGAAAAAAAAATCTCACAACAATCCACATTTTTGCATTTCAAAGCTTTTCAGAGACGGTAGGCCAAAACCACACAGAGTTTGGATCCATTTTATAGCAGTATCAATCAACTATTCAGATAATCAAAGTTTTTTACAACCAAAATTAATATACTTAAGATATGTGAAAAAACACACCGCAACCTCTGAAAAAACCTTAAACTAAAATTTACAAAATTGTTAGTTCTTAAAAAACAAGTTCTGCCATAAAAAATAAATCCGACTTTTCCCGAGTTTTTAAAGTCAAAAATTCGTAAATAATACCTCACAAAAATCAACATTTTTGCATTTCAAAGCTTTACCCAGACGGTAGGCAAAAACCACACAGAGTTTGGATCCATTTTATGGCAGAATCAATCAACTTTTCAGATAATCAAAGTTTTTTGCAATCAGATCTAAGATACTTAAGTTATGTGAA
>NW_023000392.1:0-927 GCF_900245975.1 Drosophila guanche | reverse complement strand
AAAAAAATCTCACAACAATCAACATTTTTGCATTTTAAAGGTTCACCCAGACGGCAGGCCAAAACCACACAGAGTTTGGATGCATTTTATAGCAGTATCAATCAACTTTTCAGATAATCAAAGTTTTTTACAAGCAAAATTAAGATACTTAAGTTATGTGAAAAAACAAACCGCAACCTCTGAAAAAACCTTAAACTTATAATTACTTCCTTAATAAGTTCTTAAAAAACAAGTTCTGCCATAGAAAATAAACCCGAGATTTTAAAGTGAAAATTTCGAAAACAAAAAATCTCACAACAATCAACATTTTTGCATTTCAAAGCTTTTCCGAGATAGTAGGCCAAAACCACAAACAGTTTGGATCCATTTTATAGCAGTATCAATCAACTTTTCAGATAATCAAAGTTTTTTTGCAACCAGATCTAAGATAATTAAGTTATGTAAAAAAAACAAACCGCAACCTCTGAAAAAACCTTAAACTAAAATCTACAACCTTAATAAGTTCCTAAAAAACAAGTTCTGCCATAGAAAATAAACCCGACTTTTCCCGAGTTTTTAAAGTCAAAATTTGTAAAAAAAAAATCTCACAACAATCAACATTTTTGCATTTTAAAGCTTAACCCAGACGGTAGGCCAAAACCACACGGAGTTTGGATCCATTTTATACCAGTAGCAATCAACTTTTCAGATAATCAAAGTTTTTTGCAACCAGATCTAAGATACTTAAGTTATGTAAAAAAACAAACCGCAACCTCTAAAAAAACCTTAAACTAAAAATTATAACCTTAATAAGTTCCTAAAAAACAAGTTCTGCCATAGAAAATAAACCCGACTTTTCCCGAGTTTTTAAAGTAAAAATATGAAAAAAAACTCACATCAATCAACATTTTTGCATTTCAAAGCTTTACCCAGACGGTAGGCCAAAAC
>NW_023000391.1:0-927 GCF_900245975.1 Drosophila guanche | reverse complement strand
TTTTCACATAACTTAAGTATCTTAGATCTGGTTGCAAAAAACTTTGATTATCTGAAAAGTTGATTGATACTGCTAAAAAATTGATCCAAACTGTGTGGGGTTTTGGCCTACCGTCTGGGTAAAGCTATGAAATGCAAAAATGTTGATTGTTGTGAGATTTTTATTGTCGAAATATTGACTTTAAAAACTCGGGAACAGTGGGGTTTATTTTCTATTGGAGAACTTTTCTTTTAAGAATTTTTAAAGTTTGTACTTTTTTTGTTTAAGGTTTTTTCAGAGGTTTCGGTTTGTTTTTTCACATAACTTAAGTATCTTAGAAATGGTTGCATAAAACTTTGATTATCTGAAAAGTTTATTTATACTCCTATAAAATGGATCCAAACTCTTTGTGGTTTTGGCCTACCGTCTGGCTAAAGCTTTGAAATGCAAAAATGTTGGTTGTTGTGAGATTTTTATTGTCGAAATATTGACTTTAAAAACCCGGGAACAGTCTATTTTATTTTCTATGGCAGAACTGGTTTTTTAAGAACTTATTAAGGATGTAATTTTTAGTTTTAGGTTTTTTCAGAGGTAGTCATTTGTTTTTTCTCATAACTTAAGTATCTTAGATCTGGTTGCAAAAAACTTTGATTATCTATAAATTGATTGATACTGATAAAAAATTGATCCAAACTGTGTGTGGTTTTGGCCTACCGTCTGGGTAAAGCTTTGAAATGCAAAAATGTTGGTTGTTGTGAGATTTTAATTGTCGAAATATTGACTTTAAGAACTCGGGAACAGTCGGGTTTATTTTCTATGGCAGAACTTTTTTTTAGGAACTTATTAAAGATGTCATTTTTAGTTTAAGGTTTTTTTTAGAAGTAGCGGTGTGTTTTTTCACATAACTTAAGTATCTTAGATCTGGTTGCAAAAAACTTTGATTATCTG
>NW_023000390.1:0-928 GCF_900245975.1 Drosophila guanche | reverse complement strand
AGATACTTAAGTTATGTGAAAAAACAAACCGCAACCTCTGAAAACACCTTAAACTAAAAATTACAAAATTGCTAGTTCTTAAAAAACAAGTTCTGCCATAAAAAATAAAACCAACTTTTCCCGAGTTTTTAAGGTCAAAATTTCGTGAAAAAAATCTCACAACACTCAACATTTTTGCATTTCAAAGCTTTTCCGAGACCGTAGGCCAAAACCACAAAAAGTTTGGAGCCATTTAATAGCAGTATCAATCAACAAAATTACTAGTTCTTAAAAAACAAGTTCTGCCATAGAAAATAAAACCAACTTTTCCCGAGTTTTTAAAGTCAAAATTTCGAAAAAAAAATCTCACAACAATCAACATTTTTGCATTTCAAAGCTTTTCCGAGACCGTAGGCCAAAACCACAAACAGTTTGGATCCATTTAATAGCAGTATCAATCAACTTTTCAGATAATCAAGGGTTTTTACAACCAAAATTAAGATACTTAAGTTATGTGAAAAAAACAAACCACAACCTCTGAAAAAACCTAAAACTAAAAATTACAAAATTGCTAGTTCTTAAAAAACAAGTTCTGCCATAGAAAATAAAACCAATGTTTCCCAAGTTTTTAAAGTCAAAATTTCGAAAAAAAAAATCTCACAACATTTTTGCATTTCAAAGCTTTTCCGAGACGGTAGGCCAACACCACACAGAGTTTGGATCCACTTTATAGCAGTATCAATCAACTTCAATCAAAATTTTTACAACCAAAATTAAGATACTTAAGTTATGTGAAAAAACAAACCGCAACCTCTGAAAACACCTTAAACTAAAAATTACAAAATTGCTAGTTCTTAAAAAACAAGTTCTGCCATAAAAAATAAAACCAACTTTTCCCGAGTTTTTAAGGTCAAAATTTCGTGAAAAAAATCTCACAACACTCAACATT
>NW_023000389.1:0-928 GCF_900245975.1 Drosophila guanche | reverse complement strand
AACAAACCGCAACCTTTGAAAAAACCTTAAACTTAAAATTACTTTCTTAATAAGTTCCTAAAAAACAAGTTCTGCCATAGAAAATAAACCCGAGTTTTTAAAGTCAAAATTTCGTCCAAATACCTCACAAAAATGAACATTTTTGCATTTTAAAGCTTTATCCAGACGGTAGGCCAAAACCACACCGAGTTTGGATCCACTTTATAGCAGTATCAATCAACTTTTCAGATAATCAAAATTTTTTACAACCAAAATTCAGATTCTTAACTTATGTGAAAAAACAAACCGCAACATCTGAAAAAAACCTTAAACTAAAAATTACATCCTTAATAAGTTCCTAAAAAACAAGTTCTGCCATAGAAAATAAACCCGACTTTTCCCGACTTTTTAAAGTAAAAATATCGAAAAAAAAAAAAAATCTCACATCAATCAACATTTTTGCATTTCAAAGGCATATCCAGACGGTAGGCCAAAACCACTCATTTTGGATCCATTTTATAGCAGTATCAATCAACTTTTCAGATAATAACAGTTTTTTACAAACAAAATTAAGATACTTAAGTTATGTGAAAAAACGAACCGCAACCTCTGAAAAAACCTGAAACTAAAAATTACAAAATAGCTAGTTCTTAAAAAAACAAGTTCTGCCATAGGAAATAAAACCAACTTTTCCCGATTTTTTAAAGTCAAAAATTCGAGAAAAAAAAATCTCACAACAATCCACATTTTTGCATTTCAAAGCTTTTCCGAGACGGTAGGCCAAAACCACACAGAGTTTGGATCCACTTTATAGCAGTATCAATCAACTTTTCAGATAATCAAAATTATTTACAACCAAAATTCAGATTCTTAAGTTATGTGAAAAAACAAACCGCAACCTCTGAAAAAACCTTAAACTAAAAATTACATCCTTAATAAGTTCCTAAAA
>NW_023000388.1:0-928 GCF_900245975.1 Drosophila guanche | reverse complement strand
AAAATAAAACCGACTTTTCCCAAGTTTCTAAAGTCAAAACTTTGTACAAAATACCTCACAAAAATCAACATTTTTGCATTTCAAAGCTTTACCCAGACGGTAGGCCAAAATCACACAGAGTTTGGATCCATTTTATGGCAGAATCAATCAACTTTTCTGATAATCAAAGTTCTTTGCAACCAGATCTGAGATAATTAAGTTATGTGAAAAAACAAACCGCAACCTCTGAAAAAACCTTAAACTAAAAGTTACAAAAATAATAGTTCTTAAAAATCAAGTTCTGGCATAGAAAATAAAACCGACTTCTCCCGAGTTTTTAAAGTAAAAATTTCGAAAAAAAAATCGTACAAAAATCCACATTTTTGCATTTCAAAGCTTTTCCGAGACGGTAGGCCAAAACCACACATAGTTTGGATCCATTTTATAGCAGTATCAATCAACTTTTCAGATAATCAAAGTTTTTTACAACCAAAATTAAGATACTTAAGTTATGTAAAAAACTAAAAATTACATCCTTAATAAGTTCCTTAAAAACAAGTTCTGCCATAGAAAATAAACTCGACTTTTCCCGAGGTTTTAAAGTAAAATTATCGAAAAAAAAAAAATCTCACATCCATCAACATTTTTGCATTTCAAAGCTTTACCCAGACGGTAGGCCAAAACCACACACAGTTTGGATCCATTTTATAGCAGTATCAATCAACTTTTCAGATAATCAAAGTTTTTTAAAACCAAAATTAAGATACTTAAGTTATGTGAAAAAACAAACCGCAACCTCTGAAAAAACCTTAAACTAAAAATTACAAAAATGATAGTTCTTAAAAATCAAGTTCTGGCATAGAAAATAAAACCGACTTCTCCCGAGTTTTTAAAGTAAAAATTTCGAAAAAAAATCTCACAACAATCCACATTTTTGCATTTCAAAGCT
>NW_023000387.1:0-928 GCF_900245975.1 Drosophila guanche | reverse complement strand
ATAAGTTCCTAAAAAAAAGTTCTGCCATAGAAAATTAACCCTAATGTTCCCGAGTTTTTAAAGTCAATATTTCGACAATAAAAATGTCACAACAACCAACATTTTTGCATTTCAAAGCTTTACCCAGACGGTAGGCCAAAACCCCACACAGTTTGGATCAATTTTTTAGCAGTATCAATCAACTTTTCAGATAATCAAATTTTTTTGCAACCAGATCTAAGATACTTAAGGTATGTGAAAAAAAAAACCGAAACCTCTGAAAAAACCTTAAACTAAAAATTACATCTTTTATAAGATCCTAAAATAAGTTCTGCCATAGAAAATAAACCCGACTGTTCCCGAGTTTTTAAAGTCAATATTTCGACAATAAAAATCTCACAACAACCAACATTTTTGCATTTCAAAGCTTTACCCAGACGGCAGGCGAAAACCACACACAACTTGGATCAATTTTTTAACAGTTTCAATAAACATTTCAGATAATCAAAGTTTTTTGCAACCAGATCTAAGATACTTAAGTTATGTGAAGAAACAAACCGCAACCTCTGAAAAAACCTTAAACAAAAAAAAAACAAACTTTGAAAATTCTTAAAAGAAAAGTTCTGCCATAGAAAATAAACCCGACTGTTCCCGAATTTGTAAAGTCAAAATGTCGTGAAAAATACCTCACAAAAATCAACATTTTTGCATTTCAAAGCATTACCCAGACGGCAGGCGAAAACCACACACAGTTTGGATCAATTTTTTAGCAGTTTCAATAAACATTTCAGATAATCAAAGTTTTTTGCAACCAGACCTAAGATACTTATGTGAAAAAACAAACCGCAATCTCTGAAAAAACCTTAAACAAACAAGTACAAACTTTGAAAATTCTTAACAGAAAAGTTCTGCCATAGAAAATAAACCCGACTGTTCCCGAATTTGTAAA
>NW_023000386.1:0-928 GCF_900245975.1 Drosophila guanche | reverse complement strand
CCAGATCTAAGATACTTAAGTTATGTGAAAAAACAAACCGAAACCTCTGAAAAAACATTAAAACACAAATTACTTCCTTAATAAGTTCTTAAAAAACAAGTTCTGCCATAGAAAATAAACCCGAGTTTTTAAAGTAAAAATTTCGAAAACAAAAAATCTCACAACAATCAACATTTTTGCATTTCAAAGCATTTCCGAGATGGTAGGATAAAACCACAAACAGTTTGGATCCATTTTATAGCAGTATCAATCAACTTTTCAGATAATCAAAGTTTTTTGCAACCAGATCTAAGATACTTAAGTTATGTAAAAACACAAACCGCAACCTCTGAAAAAACCTTAAACTAAAAATAACAAAATTGCTAGTTCCTAAAAACAAGTTCTGCCATAGAAAATAAACCCGACTTTTCCCGAGTTCTTATAGTCAAAATTTCGAAAAAAAAATCTCACAACAATCCACATTTTTGCATTTCAAAGTTTTTCCGAGACGGTAGCCCAAAATCACACAGAGTTTTGATCCATTTTATAGGAGAATCAATCAACTTTTCAGATAATCAAAGTTTTTTGCAGCCAGATCTAAGATACTTAAGTTATGTAAAAAAAACAAACCGCAACCTCTGAAAAAACCTTAAACTAAAAATTACAACCTTAATAAGTTCCTAAAAAACAAGTTCTGCCATAGAAAATAAACCCGACTTTTCCCGAGTTCTTAAAGTCAAAATTTCGAAAAAAAAAAAATCTCACAACAATCCACATTTTTGCATTTTAAAGCGTTTCCGAGACGGTAGCCCAAAATCACACAGAGTTTGGATCCTTTTTATAGCAGTATCAATCAACTTTTTAGATAATCAAAGTTTTTTACAACCAAAATTAAGATACTTAAGTTATGTGAAAAAACAAACCGCAACCTCTGAAAAAACCTTAAACT
>NW_023000385.1:0-928 GCF_900245975.1 Drosophila guanche | reverse complement strand
TCAGATAATCAAAGTTTTTTACAACCAAAATTAAGATACTTATGTTATGTGAAAAAACAAACCACAACCTCTGAAAAAGCCTTAAACTAAAAATTACAAAGTTACTAGATCTTAAAAAACAAGTTCTGCCATAGAAAATAAAACCGACTTTTCCCAAATTTTAAAGTCAAAATTTCGAAAAAACAAAAAAAATCTCTCATCAATCAACATTTTTGCATTTCAAAGCTTTTCCGAGACGGTGGGCCAAAACCACAAACAGTTTGGATCCATTTAATAGCAGTATCAATCAACTTTTCAGATAATCAAAGTTTTTTACAACCAAAATTAAGATACTTAAGTTATGTGAAAAAAACACAACACTGAACAAACCTTAAACCAAAAATTACAAAATTACTAGTTCTTAAAAAACAAGTTCTGCCATAGAAAATAAACCCAACTCTTCCCGAGTTTTTAAAGTCCAAATTTCGTAATAAATACCTCACAAAAATCAACATTTTTGCATTTCAAATCTGTATATTTCCCAGAGGGTAAAGCAAAAACACAAAGTGTTTGGAACCAAAACCACACCGAGTTTGGATCCACTTGATAGCAGTATGAATAAACTTTTCAGATAAACAAAGTTCCATACAACCAGATCTAAGATAACTAGGTTATGTGAAAAAAACAAACCTCAACCTCTGAAAAAACCTTAAACTAAAAATTACAAAATTACTGTTTCTTAAAAAACAAGTTCTGCCATAGAAAATAAAACCGACTTTTCCCGAATTTTTGAAGTCGAAATTTCGTAATAAATACCTCACAAAAATCAACATTTTTGCATTTCAAAGCTTTACCCAGACGGTAGGCCAAAACCACACAGAGCTTGGATCCATTTTATAGCAGTATCTATCAACTTTTCAGATAATCAAAGTTTTTTACAAACCAAATT
>NW_023000384.1:0-928 GCF_900245975.1 Drosophila guanche | reverse complement strand
ATCAACATTTTTGCAATTCAAAGCTTTACCCAGACGGTAGGCCAAAACCACACAGAGTTTGGATCCATTTTATGACAGAATCAGTCAACTTTTCAGATAATCACAGTTTATTGCAACCAGATCTAAGATAATTAAGTTATGTAAAAAAAACAAACCGCAACCTCTGAAAAAACCTTAAACTAAAAATAACATCCCTAATTAGTTCCTAAAAAACAAGTTCTGCTATAGAAAATAAACCCGACTTTTCCCGAGTTTTTAAAGTAAAATTATCGAAAAAAAAAATCTCACATCAATCAACATTTTTGCATTTCAAAGCTTTACCCAGACGGTAGGCCAAAACCACACAGTTTGGATCCATTTTATAGCAGTATCAATAAAACTTTTCAGATAATCAAAGTTTTTTACAACAAAAATTAAGATACTTAAGTTATGTGAGAAAACAAACCGCAACCTCTGAAAAAACCTTAAACTAAAACTTACCTCCTTAATAAGTTCCTTAAAAACAAGTGCTGCCATAGAAAATAAACCCGACTTTTCCCGATTTTTTAAAGTCAAAATTTGGAAAAAAAAAATTCTCACAACAATCAACATTTTTGCATTTTAAAGCTTTACCCAGACGGTAGGCCAAAACCACACAGAGTTTGGATCCATTTTATAGCAGTATCAATCAACTTTTCAGATAATCAAAGTTTTTTACAACCAAAATTAAGATACTTAAGTGATGTGAAGAAACAAACCGAAACCTCTGAAAAAACATTAATCCACAAATTACTTCCTTTATAAGTTCTTATAAAAAGAGTTCTGCCATAGAAAATAAACCCGAGTTTTAAAAGTAAAAATTTCGAAAACAAAAAATCTCACAACAATCAACATTTTTGCATTTCAAAGCTTTTCCGAGATGGTAGGCCAAAACCACAAACAGTTTGGA
>NW_023000383.1:0-928 GCF_900245975.1 Drosophila guanche | reverse complement strand
ACATCAATCAACATTTTTGCATTTCAAAGCTTTATCCAGACGGTAGGCCAAAACCGCACAGTTTTGATCCATTTTATAGCAGTATCAATCAACTTTTCAGATAATCAAAGTTTTTTACAACCAAAATTAAGATACTTAAGTTATGTGAAAAACCAACCGCAACATCTGAAAAAACCTTAAACTAAAAATTACTTCCTTAATAAGTTCCTAAAAAACAAGTTCTGCCATAGAAAATAAACCCGACTTTTCCCGAGTTTTAAAAGTAAAAATATCGAAAAAAAAATCTCAAATCAATCAACATTTTTGCATTTCAAAGCTTTATCCAGACGGTAGGCCAAAACCGCACAGTTTTGATCCATTTTATAGCAGTATCAATCAACTTTTCAGATAATCAAAGTTTTTTTACAACCAAAATTAAGATACTTAAGTTATGTGAAAAACCAGCTGCAACATCTGAAAAAACCTTAAACTAAAAATTACTTTCTTAATAAGTTCCTAAAAAACAAGTTCTGCCTAGAAAATAAACCCGACTTTTCCCGAGTTTTTAAAGTAAAAATATCGAAAAAAAAATCTCACATCAATCAACATTTTTGCATTTCAAAGCTTTATCCAGACGGTAGGCCAAATCCGCACAGTTTTGATCCATTTTATAGCAGTATCAATCAACTTTTCAGATAATCAAAGTTCTTTACAACCAAAATTAAGATACTTAAGTTATGTGAAAAAACGAACCGCAACCTCTGAAAAAACCTTAAACTAAAAATTACATCCTTAATAAGTTCCTAAAAAACAAGTTCTGCCATAGAAAATAAACCCGACTTTTCCCGAGTTTTTAAAGTAAAAATATCGAAAAAAAAAAATCTCACATCAATCAACATTTTTGCATTTCAAAGCTTTACCCAGACGGTAGGCCAAAACCACACAGTTT
>NW_023000382.1:0-928 GCF_900245975.1 Drosophila guanche | reverse complement strand
CTCACAACAACCAACATTTTTGAATTTCAAAGCTTTACCCAGACGGTAGGCCAAAACCACACACAGTTTGGATCAATTTGTTTTTTTTTAATCAAAGTTTTTTGGAACCAGATCTAAGATACTTAAGTAATGTGAAAAAACAAACCGCACTCTCTGAAAAAACCTTAAACAAAAAAGTACAAAATTTGAAAATTCTTAAAAGAAAAGTTCTGCCATAGAAAATAAACCCGACTGTTCCCGAATTTGTAAAGTCAAAATGTCGTGAAAAATACCACACAAAAATCAAAATTTTTGCATTTCAAAGATTTACCCAGACGGTAGGCCACAACCACACACAGTCTGGATCCATTTTATAGCAGTATCAATAAACTTTTCAGATAATCAAAGTTTTTTTGCAACCAGATCTAAGATACTTAAGTTATGTGAAAAAACAAACCGCAACCTCTGAAAAAAGCCTAAACAAAAAAGTACAAAATTTGAAAATTCTTAAAAGAAAAGTTCTGCAATAGAAAATTAACCCGACTGTTCCCGAATTTGTAAAGTCAAAATGTCGTGAAAAATACCTCACAAAAATCAACATTTTTGCATATCAAAGCTGTACCCAGACGGTAGGCGAAAACCACACACAGTTTGGATCCATTTTATAGCAGTATGAATAAACTTTACAGATAATCAAAGTTTTTTGCAACCAGATCTAAGATACTTAAGTAATGTAAAAAAAACCGCTACTTCTAAAGAAACCTTAAACTAAAACATACATCCTTAATAAGTTCCTAAAAATCAAGTTCTGCCATAGAAAATAAACCCGACTATTCTCGAGTTTTTAAAGTCAACATTTCGACAATAAAAATCTCACAACAACCAACATTTTTGCCTATCAAAGCTTTACCCAGACGGTAGGCGAAATCCACACACAGTTTGGATCAAT
>NW_023000381.1:0-928 GCF_900245975.1 Drosophila guanche | reverse complement strand
ATTATCTGAAAAGTTGATTGATGCTGCTATGAAGTGGATCCAAACTGTGTGTGGTTTTGGTCTTCCGTCTTGGAAAAGCTTTGAAATGCTAAAATGTTGATTGTTGTGAGATTTTATTTTATCGAAATTTTGACTTTAAAAACTCGGGAAAAGTCGGGTTTATTTTCTATGGCAGAACTTGTTTTTTAAGAACTTATTAAGGATGTAATTTTTAGTTTAAGGTTTTTTCAGAGGTTGGGGTTTGATTTTTCACATAACTTAAGTATCTTGATTTTGGTTGTAAAAAACTTTGATTATCTGAAAAGTTGATTGATAATGCTATAAAATGGATCCAAACTCTGTGTGGTTTTGGCCTACCGTCTCGGAAAAGCTTTGAAATGCAAAAATGTTGATTGTTGTTAGATTTTGTTTTATCGAAATTTTGACTTTATAAAGTCGGGAAAAGTCGGGTTTATTTTCTATGGCAGAACTAGTTTCTTAAGAACTTATTAAGGATGTAATTTTTAGCTTAAGGGTTTTTCAGAGGTTGCGGTTTGTTTTTTCACATAACTTAAGTATCTTGATTTTGGTTGTAAAAAACTTTGATTATCTGAAAAGTTGATTGATAATGCTATAAAATGGATCCAAACTCTGTGTGGTTTTGGCCTACCGTCTCGGAAAAGCTTTGAAATGCAAAAATGTTGATTGTTGTTAGATTTTGTTTTATCGAAATTTTGACTTTGTAAAGTCGGGTTTATTTTCTATGGCAGAACTAGTTTCTTAAGAACTTATTAAGGATGTAATTTTTAGCTTAAGGGTTTTTCAGAGGTTGCGGTTTGTTTTTTCACATAACTTAAGTATCTTAGATCTGGTTGTAAAGATTTTTGATTATCTGAAAAGTTGATTGATGCTGCTATGAAGTGGATCCAAACTGTGTGTGGTTTTGGTC
>NW_023000380.1:0-928 GCF_900245975.1 Drosophila guanche | reverse complement strand
GGTTAGTCTTAAGTTTGGTTGTAAAAAACTTTGATTATCTGAAAAGATGATTGATACTGCTATAAAATGGATCCAAACTGTTTGTGGTTTTGGCCTACCGCCTGGGTAAGGATTTGAAATGCAAAATTGTTGATTGATGTGAGATTTTTTTTTCGATATTTTAACTTTAAAAACTCGGGAAATGTCGGGTTTATTTTCTACCGTTTTCTATGGCAGAAATTGTTTTTTAAGAACTAGCAATTTTGTAATTATTAGTTTAAGGTTTTTTGAGAAAAAAAGCTTTGATTATCTGAAAAATTGATTGATATTGCTATAAAATGGATCCAAACTCTGTGTGGTTTTGGCCTACTGTCTGGGTAAAGCTTTGAAATGCAAAAACTTTGATTGTTGTGAGATTTTTTGTTTTCGAAATTTTTACTTTAAAAACTCGAGAAAAGTCGGGTTTATTTTCTATGGCAGAACTTTTTTTTTAAGAACTTATTAAGGAAGTAATTTTTAGTTTAAGGTTTTTTTTAGAGCTTGCGGTTTGTTTTTTTTTCATAACTTAAGTATCTTAGATCTGGTTGCAAAAAAAATGTTATTATCTGAAAAGTTGATTGATACTGCTATAAAATGGATCCAAACTCTGAGTGGTTTTGGCCTACCGTCTGGGTAAAGCTTTGTAATGCAAAATTGTTGATTGTTGTGAGATTTTTTTTTTCCAAATGTTGACTTTAAAAACTCGGAAAGAGTAGGGTTTATTTTCTATGGCAGAACTTGTTTTTTAGGAGCTTATTAAGGAAGTAATTTTAAGTTTAAGGTTTTTTCAGAGGTGGCGGTTTGTTTTTTCACATAACTTAAGTATCATAATTTTGGTTGTAAAAAACTTTGATTGTCTGAAAAGTTGATTGATACTGCTATAAAATGGATCCAAACTGTTTGCGGTTTT
>NW_023000379.1:0-929 GCF_900245975.1 Drosophila guanche | reverse complement strand
CGCAAAAGGGCGAAAACCTCCCAAATCTACAATTTTAAAGATAGAAGAAAACTAAAAACGCCATTCTGTAGGGAATGGCCATATCTATCAGATCACCAAATTGGGATCCGATTGGATCATTATTATAGCCAGAAAGAAGAAATTAATTAGCAGTGGCTAAACCCACACTGTCCTGCAGCTTTTGTTGTTATTTTCACATCCTCTCATTCACACTCTGCTTCACTCGGCCTCTGCCTCTGCCGTCCCTCTGCCTCTGCCGACTTTTAACCAACCCCCCTCTCACGCAGCTTATATTTGTTTTATACCCGGTACTCGAAGAGTAAATAGGGTATATTGTATTTGTGCACAAAGTTAATGTATGTAACACACAGAAGGAATCGTTTCCGACCCCATAAAGTGTATATATTCTTGATCACCATCAATAGCTGAGTCGATTGAGCCCTGTCTGTCTGTCCGTCTGTCCGTCCGTCCGTCTTGTTGAGCACCTGAATCTCAGAGACTATAAAAGCTAGAGCCACCAAATTTTGCATCCAGACTTCTGTATGCTCACACTGTTACAAGTGTATTTTGTGCCCCGCGCCATTCCGCCCCGCAAAAGGGCGAAAACCTCCCAAATCTACAATTTTAAAGATAGAAGAAAACTAAAAACGCCATTCTGTAGGGAATGGCCATATCTATCAGATCACCAAATTGGGATCCGATTGGATCATTATTATAGCCAGAAAGAAGAAATTAATTAGCAGTGGCTAAACCCACACTGTCCTGCAGCTTTTGTTGTTCTTTTCACATTCTCTCATTCACACTCTGCTTCACTCGGCCTCTGCCTCTGCCGTCCCTCTGCCTCTGCCGACTTTTAACCACCCCCCCCCCCCCCCCCCCCCCCCCCCCCCCCTCCCCCCCCCCCCCCCCCCCCCCCCCCCCCCACCCTC
>NW_023000378.1:0-929 GCF_900245975.1 Drosophila guanche | reverse complement strand
TTGATACTGCTATAAAATGGATCCAAACTCTGAGTGGTTTTGGCCTACCGTCTCGGAAAAGCTTTGAAATGCAAAAATGTGGATTGTTGTGAGATTTTTTTTTTTTCGAAATTTTGACTTTAAAAACTTGGGAAAAGTTGGTTTTATTTTCTATGGCAGAACTTGTTTTTTAAGAACTAGCAATTTTGTAATTTTTAGGTTAAGGTTTTTTCAGAGGTTGCGGTTCATTTTTTCACATAATTTAAGTATCTTAATTTTGGTTGTAAAAACCCTTGATTATCTGAAAAGTTGACTGATACTGTTGTGAGATTTTTTTTTTCTTCGAAATTTTGACTTTAAAAACTCGGGAAAAGTTGGTTTTATTTTCTATGGCAGAACTTGTTTTTTAAGAACTAGTAATTTTGTAATTTTTATGTTAAGGTTTTTTCAGAGGTTGTGGTTTGTTTTTTTACATAACTTAAGTATCTTAATTTTGGTTGTAAAAAACTTTGATTATCTGAAAAGTTGATTGATACTGCTATTAAATGGATCCAAACTGTTTGTGGTTTTGGCCTACGGTCTCGGAAAAGCTTTGAAATGCAAAAATGTTGATTGTTGTGAGATTTTTTTTTCGAAATTTTGACTTTAAAAACTCGGGAAAAGTCGGTTTTATTTTCTATGGCAGAACTTGTTTTTTAAGAACTAGTAATTTTGTAATTTTTAGTTTAAGGTTTTTTCAGAGGTTGTGGTTTGTTTTTTCACATAACTTAAGTATCTTAATTTTGGTTGTAAAAACCCTTGATTATCTGAAAAGTTGATGGATACTGCTATTAAATGGATCCAAACTTTTTGTGGTTTTGGCCTACCGTCTCGGAAAAGCTTTAAAAATGCAAAAATGTTGATTTTTGTGAGATTTTTTTTTTCTTCGAAATTTTGACTTTAAAAACTCG
>NW_023000377.1:0-929 GCF_900245975.1 Drosophila guanche | reverse complement strand
TCAGGTTGTTTGTAACCCCCATTATTTCTACCCTAACCCTTAAAACTATTTTTACTGCATGGGTATATATATGTGGGACTAATTTAATACATAGGAATTCAAGAGAATGATCAAATATGAATAAAAATAATATAATCAAAATATAAAGTAAGAATTAATTAATTAAATGAATTAAATGGCATAATTGTAGTGATTATAGATAATAATAATTCATCTTATATATGGTTAAGCATGCATGTCTCACTGTGTAGACGCTATTCTCCTGACCCGGAGTGTATGTGTGTATATGTGTGTCTACTTACAGACTTTTAAACAGCTGTTGGTGTCGTTGGGCCCAATTTCACGTTCTAACTGTTAAATAAATGTAGAAATATGCAAAATAACAAAGAAGCGTTATGAAGAGGTATTTTACCAATACCCTTCCATGGACACAATGAGACCGATGATGCACCCTTTTAGAATCTATTATTAACTACGCATAAATTTCATGTTTTTCTTCTTCTATTTCTAAGTTAATGTCTAGGAATATTTAATACTATTGAACAATTTTCTTTTCTATTTTTCTTCTTCTATCCATGATTTTGCATTAAGTTTTCTTTTCTAGATTTTTGTGATTCACTTTTCTTCCCTTAAGTGGCTTTTAGAATGTCGGCATCGAACAATTTTAATAACCTGAGAGAAGGAGAGAATAGGTGACATACGGTCAGGTGGGTCTATTTAAGTGCGCATAGGTCAGCCGCAAGGGCAATGACCGCTGAGCTAATTTTTCCACACCCTACATATGCAAGCACCAACATTTCTTTACACAAGGCGCGGTGATATAATATAATAGATGGTTTTATAGTTGCGCGTGAGATATATGTATATAAACAACTCGGTCCCGATCGCCAAGTCCATCCGTTTTTTCGCCTGCAGGCAAGGTCCGGTGG
>NW_023000376.1:0-929 GCF_900245975.1 Drosophila guanche | reverse complement strand
TTTTTCGATATTTTGACTTTAAAAACTCGGGAAAAGTCGGGTTTATTTTTTATGGCAGAAATTGTTTTTTAAGAACTAACCATTTTGTAATTTTTTATTTAATGTTTTTTTAGAGGTTGCGGTTTGTTTTTTTTACATAACTTAAGTATCTAAGATCTGGTTGCAAAAAAACTTTGATTATCTGAAAAGCTGATGGATTGTGCTGTAAAATGGATCCAAACTCTGTGTGGTTTTGGCCTACCGTCTGGGTAAAGCTTTGAAATGCAAAAATGTTGATTTCTGTGAGGTATATTTTACGAATTTTTGACTTTAAAAACTCGGGAAAAGTTGGTTTTATTTTCTATGGCAGAACTTGTTTTTTAAGAACTTATTAAGGAAGTATTTTTAAGTTTAAGGTTTTTTGAGAGGTTGCGGTTTGTTTTTTCACATAAGTTAAGTATCTAAGATCTGGTTGCAAAAAACTTTGATTATCAGAAAAGTTGATTGATTCTGCTGTAAACTGGATCCAAACTCTGTGTGGTTTTGGCCTACCGTTTCGGAAAAGCTTTGAAATGCAAAAATGTTGATTGTTGTGAGGTATATTTTACGAATTTTTGACTTTAAAAACTCGGGAAAAGTCGGTTTTATTTTCTATGGCAGAACTTGTTTTTTAAGAACTTATTAAGGAAGTAATTTTTAGTTTAAGGTTTTTTCAGAGGTTGCGGTTTGTTTTCTCACATAACTTAAGTATCTTAATTTTGGTTGTAAAAAACTTTGATTATCTGAAAAGTTGATTGCTACTGGTATAAAATTGATCCAAACTCTGTGTGGTTTTGACCTACCGTCTCGGAAAAGCTTTGAAATGCAAAAATGTTGATTGATGTGAGATTTTTTTTTTTTTGATATTTTTACTTTAAAAACTCGGGAAAAGTCATGTTTATTTTCTATGG
>NW_023000375.1:0-929 GCF_900245975.1 Drosophila guanche | reverse complement strand
TAAAATGTGGATTGTTGTGAGATTTTTTTTTTCGAAATTTTGACTTTAAAAACTCGGAAATAGTCGGCTTATTTTCTATGGCAGAACTTGTTTTTTAAGAACTATCATTTTTGTAATTTTTAGTTTAAGGGGTTTTCAGAGGTTGCGGGTTTTTCACATAACTTAAGGTTTTTTCAGAGGTTTATCTGAAAAGCTGATTGATTCTACTATGAAGTGGATCCAAACTCTGTGTGGTTTTGGCCTACCGTCTGGGTAAAGCTTTGAAATGCAAAAATGTTGATTGTTGTGAGATTTTTTGTTTTCGAAATTTTTACTTTAAAAACTCGGGAAAAGTCGGGTTTATTTTCTATGGCAGAACTTGTTCTTTAAGAACTTATTAAGGAAGTAAATTTTAGTTTAATGTTTTTTCAGACTTTGCGGTTTGCTTTTTCACATAACTTAAGTATCTTAGATCTGCTTGCAAAAAACTTTGATTATCTGAAAAGTTGATTGATTCTGCTATAAAATGGATCCAAACTATATTTGGTTTTGGCCTACCGTCTGGGTAAAGCTTTGAAATGCAAAAATGTTGATTGTTTTGAGATTTTTTGTTTTCGAAATTTTTACTTTAAAAACTCGGGAAAAGTCGGGTTTATTTTCTATGGCAGAACTTGTTTTTTAAGAACTATCAATTTTATAATTTTTAGTTTAAGGGGTTTTCAGAGGTTGCGGTTTTTTCACATAACTTTACTATCTTAGATCTGATTGCAAAAAACTTTGATTATCTGAAAAGTTGATTGATTCTGCTATAAAATGGATCCAAACTCTGTGTGGTTTTGGCCTACCGTCTGGGTAAAGCTTTGAAATGCAAAAATGTGGATTGATGTGAGATTTTTTTTTCGAATTTTTGACTTTAAAAACTCGGGAAAGTCGGGTTTATTTTCTATGGC
>NW_023000374.1:0-929 GCF_900245975.1 Drosophila guanche | reverse complement strand
GGTTGCAAGAAACTTTGATTATTTGAAAAGTCGATTGATACTGATATAAAATGGATTCAAACTCTGTGTGATTTTGGCCTACCGTCTGGGTAAAGGCTTTAAATGCAAAAATGTTGATTTTTGTGAGGTATTTAGTACGAAATTTTGACTTTAAAAATTCGGGAAAAGTCGTGTTTATTTTCTATGGCAGAACTTTTTTCTTAAGAATTTATTAAGAAAGTAATTTTTTGTTTAAGGTTTTTTCAGAGCTTAAGTATCTAAGATCTGGTTGCAAGAAACTTTGATTATCAGAAAAGTTGATTGATTCTGCTATAAAATGGATCCAAACTCTGTGTGGTTTTGGCCTACCGTCTGGGTAAAGCTTTAAAATGCAAAAATGTTGATTTTTGTGAGGTATTTTGTACGAAATTTTGACTTTAAAAACTTGTGAAAAGTCGGTTTTATTTTCTACGGCAGAACTTGTTTTTTAAGAACTTATTAAGGAAGTAATTTTAAGTTTAAGGTTTTTTCAGAGGTTGCGGTTTGTTTTTTCACATAACTTAAGTATCTTAATTTTGGTTGTAAAAAACCTCGATTATCTGAAAAGTTGATTGATACTGCTATAAAATGGATCCAAACTGTTTGTGGTTTTGGCCTACCGTCTGGGTAAAGCTTTGAAATGCAAAAATGTTGATTTTTGTGAGGTATTTTTTACGAAATTTTGACTTTAAAAACTTGGGATAAATCGGGTTTATTTTCTATGGCAGAACTTTTTTCTTAAGAATTTATTAAGAAAGTAATTTTTTGTTTAAGGTTTTTTCAGAGCTTAAGTATCTAAGATCTGGTTGCAGGAAACTTTGATTATCAGAAAAGTTGATTGATTCTGCTATAAAATGGATCCAAACTCTGTGTGGTTTTGGCCTACCGTCTGGGTAAAGCTTTGAAATGCA
>NW_023000373.1:0-929 GCF_900245975.1 Drosophila guanche | reverse complement strand
TTTTGCATTTCAAAGCTTTACCCAGGCGGTAGGCCAAAACCACACACAGTTTGGATCAATTTTTTAGCAGTATCAATAAACTTTTCAGATAATTAAAGTTTTTTGCAACCAGATGTAAGATACTTAAGTTATGTGAAAAAACAAACCGAAACCTCTGAAAAAACATTAAACAAAAAAAGTACAAACTTTGAAAGCTCTTAAAAAAAAGTTCTGCAATAGAAAATAAACCCTAATGTTCCCGAGTTATTAAAGTCAATATTTCGTCAATAAAAATCTCACAACAACCAACAGTTTGGCATTTCAAAGCTTTTCCCAGGCGGTAGGCCAAAACCACACACAGTTTGGATCAATTTTTTAGCAGTATCAATAAACTTTTCAGATAATTAAAGTTTTTTGCAACCAGATGTAAGATACTTAAGTTATGTGAAAAAACAAACCGAAACCTCTGAAAAAACATTAAACCAAAAAAGTAAAAACTTTGAAAGCTCTTAAAAAAAGTTCTGCAATAGAAAATAAACCCTAATGTTCCCGAGTTTTTAAAGTCAATATTTCGACAATAAAAATCTCACAACAACCAACATTTTTGCATTTCAAAGCTTTACCCAGGCGGTAGGCCGAAACCACACACAGTTTGGATCAATTTTTTACCAGTATCAATAAACTTTTCAGATAATTAAAGTTTTTTGCAACCAGATCTAAGATACTTAAGTTATGTGAAAAAACAAACCAAAACCTCTGAAAAAACCTTAAACAAAAAAAGTACAAACTTTGAAAATTCTGAAAAGAAAAGTTCTGCCATAGAAAATAAACCCTAATGTTCCCGAGTTTTTAAAGTTAATATTTCGACAATAAAAATCTCACAACAACCAACATTTTTGCATTTCAAAGCTTTACCCAGACGGTAGGAAAAAACCACACACAGTTTGGAT
>NW_023000372.1:0-929 GCF_900245975.1 Drosophila guanche | reverse complement strand
GTGAGATTTTTTTTCGAAATTTTTACTTTAAAAACTCGGGAGAAGTCGGTTTTATTTTCTATGCCAGAACTTGATTTTTAAGAACTATAATTTTTGTAATTTTTAGTTTAAGGTTTTTTCAGAGGTTGCGGTTTGTTTTTTCACATAACTTAAGTATCTTAATTTTGGTTGTAAAAAACTTTGATTATCTGAAAAGTTGATTGATACTGCTATAAAATGGATCCAAACTGTGTGTGGTTTTGGCCTACCGTCTGGGTAAAGCTTCGAAATGCAAAAATGTTGATTGATGTGAGATTTTTTTTTTTCGATAATTTTACTTTAAAAACTCGGGAAAAGTCGAGTTTATTTTCTATGGCAGAACTTGTTTTTAAGGAACTTATTAAGGATGTAATTTTTAGTTTAATGTTTTTTCAGAGGCTGCGGTTTGTTTTTTTACATAACTTAAGTATCTTAGATCTGGTTGCAAAAAACTTTGATTATCTGAAAAGTTGATTGATACTGCTATAAAATGGATCCAAACTCTGTGTGGTTTTGGCCTACCGTCTGGGTAAAGCTTTGAAATGCAAAAATGTGGATTGTTGTACGATTTTTTTTTTCGAAATTTTTACTTTAAAAACTCGGGAGAAGTCGGTTTTATTTTCTATGCCAGAACTTGATTTTTAAGAACCAGTATTGTTGTAACTTTTAGTTTAAGGTTTTTTCAGAGGTTGCGGTTTGTTTTTTCACATAACTTAAGTATCTCAAATCTGGTTGCAAAAAACTTTGATTATCAGAAAAGTTGATTGATTCTGCCATAAAATGGATCCAAACTCTGTGTGATTTTGGCCTACCGTCTGGGTAAAGCTTTGAAATGCAAAAATGTTGATTTTTATGAGGTATTTTGTACAAAGTTTTGACTTTAGAAACTTGGGAAAAGTCGGTTTTATTTT
>NW_023000371.1:0-929 GCF_900245975.1 Drosophila guanche | reverse complement strand
TTTTCAGATGTTGCGGTTGGTTTTTCACATAACTTAAGTATCTTAATTTTGGTTGTAAAAAACTTTGATTATCTGAAAAGTTGATTGATTCTGCTATAAAATGGATCCAAACTCTGTGTGGGTTTGGCCTACCGTCTCGGTAAAGCTTTAAAATGCAAAAATTTTCATTTTTGTGAGGTATTTGGACGAAATTTTGACTATAAAAACTCGGGTTTATTTTCTATGGCAGAACTTGATTTTTAAGAACTTATTAGGAAAGTAATTTTTAAGTTTAAGGTTTTTTCAGAGGTTGTGGTTTGTTTTTTCACATAACTTAAGTATCTTAATTTTGGTTGTAAAAAACTTTAATTATCTGAAAAGTTGATTGATACTTCTATAAAATGGATCCAAACTGTGTAGTTTTGGCCTACCGTCTGGGAAAAGCTTTGAAATGCAAAAATGTTGATTGATGTGAGATTTTTTTTTTTCGATATTTTTACTTTAAAAACTCGGGAAAAGTTGGGTTTATTTTCTATGGAAGAGCTTTTCTTTTAAGAACTTATTAAGAAAGTAATTTTAAGTTTAAGGTTTTTTTAGAAGTTGCGGTTTGTTTTTTTACATAACTTAAGTATCTTAATTTTGGTTGTAAAAAACGTTGATTATCTGAAAAGTTGATTGATACTGCTATAATATGGATCCAAACTCTGTGTGGTTTTGGCCTACCGTCTGGGTAAAGCTTTGAAATGCAAACATGTTGATTTTTGTGAGGTATTTTTTACAAAATTTTGACTTTAAAAATTCGGGAAAAGTCGGGTTTATTTTCTATGGAAGAATTTTTCTTTTAAAAATTTTCAAAGTTTGTTACTTTTTTGTTTAAGGTTTTTTAGAAGTAGCGGTTTGTTTTTTCACATAACTTAACCATCTTAGACCTGGTTGTAAAGAACTTTGAT
>NW_023000370.1:0-929 GCF_900245975.1 Drosophila guanche | reverse complement strand
TAATGATCCAATCGGAACCCAATTTGGTGATCTAATAGATATGGCCATTCCCTACAGAATGGCGTTTTTAGTTTTCTTTTATCTTTAAAATTGTAGATTTGGGAGGTTTTCGCCCTTTTGCGGGGGCGGAATGGGGCGGGGCACATTTTTTAAATACACTTGTAATAGTGTGAGCATACAGAAGTCTGGATGCAAAATTTGGTAGCTCTGGCTTTTATAGTCTCTAAGATTCAGGTGCTCAACAAGACGGACGGACAGACGGAAGGACAGACGGACGGACAGACAGGGCTCAATCGACTCGGCTATTGATGGTGATCAAGAATATATACACTTTATGGGGTCGGAAACGATTCCTTCTGTATGTTACATACATTAACTTTGTGAACAAATACAATATACCCTATTTACTCTTCGAGTACCGGGTATAAAACAAATATAAGCTGCGTGAGGGGGGGGGGGGGGGGTGGTTAAAAGTCGGCAGAGGCAGAGGGACGGCAGAGGCAGATGCCGAGTGAAGGAGAGAATGTGAAAAGAACAACAAAAGCTGCAGTGTGGGTTTAGCCACTGCTAATTAATTTATTCTTTCTGGCTATATTAACGATCCAATCGGATCCCAATTTATTGGTCTGATAGATATGACCATTCCCTACAGAATGGCGTTTTTAGTTTTCTTCTTTCTTTAAAATTGTAGATTTGGGAGGTTTTCGCTCTTTTGCGGGGGGCGGATGGGGCGGGGCACATTTTTTAAATACACTTGTAACAGTGTGAGCATACAGAAGTCTGGATGCAAATTTTGGTGTCTCTAGCTTTTATAGTCTCTGAGATTCAGGTGTTCAACAAGACGGACGGACAGACGGACGGACAGACGGACAGACAGACAGGGCTCAATCGACTCGGCTATTGATGGTGATCAAGAATATATACACTTT
>NW_023000369.1:0-929 GCF_900245975.1 Drosophila guanche | reverse complement strand
CTTCAACAGCGACTGGAAAGGGAACTGGACGACGCGATGGACGCCGAAATTACTGCTGAAGAAAACCGAGCCCGCACTGATCAACAAGAAGAGGCTCCAGCTGGAAGTTTGGCGGGCGTGCACATGGAGGCCAGAATCTGCAGAGCTCCTAAAAAAAGAAGAAGGGAAATTAATAATGCCGATCAGGGTGGCAAAAACTCTGTTTTTCTCTATTCCACAGCTTCCGGAGCCATCCTGGAGCGCACAGAGCGAGGTCGACTCACTAAAGTTCACTCGGCAGCTGGCCAAATCCAGGCAAATCCTCTGGCCTGGGGCATGGAGCGGCTAAATACACCCACTTCCGCACGGACTGGACCAGATCCAATTTCCAATAGCACGAGAGGGCCACTACAACGCCTACAGTGGCCGGCTGTAGGCCTGCTGCTCACTGGTTTTTTGATGTCTTCATGGCAGCTGCAGCAGACAGACGTCAGCACGAGACATCTAATACGGACATCAAAAAGCGAACCGAGGATCCAAAGGCGTCGACCAGGGCATCTGTGGTGGAAAGCTACGCATCGGAAAACACGCCCCCTAATATCAGAGAGCCTAAAATTTAAGTTAACAGATATCTAACATTTTAATACTTACAATTAGAATATCACAGCCATTTCCACAAATGTAAACAAGCAATTGTAGCTTTCTTCTTCTCCTTTTTACACATGTGCCAAAATACTACCCACCCCCACAAAAATACTGAATAATCGATATCGATTATACTAAGAAATAATTGTTAAAAAATACCAAAATATCACAGTTTAGACTAGAAATTATGTCCCTGCTTGTAAATATCACGGCCTACTCTAATACTATTTGTATATGCGTCTAAATGTATGCGAAGACAAATAAATATAGCTGACGACCACCTATGGTGGCCTAACAGTCTTATT
>NW_023000368.1:0-929 GCF_900245975.1 Drosophila guanche | reverse complement strand
GAAAAAAAAATCTCACAACAATCAACAATTTTGCATTACAAAGATTTACCCAGACGGTAGGCCAAAACCACACAGAGTTTGGATCCATTTTATAGCAGTATCAATCAACTTTTCAGATAATCAAAGTTTTTTACAACCATAATTAAAATACTTAAGTTATGTGAAAAAACAAACCGCACCTCTGAAAAAAAATTAAACTAAAAATTACAAAATTGCTAGTTCTTAAAAAACAAGATCTGCCATAGAAAATAAAAGCGACTTTTCAAGTAATCAAAGTTTTTTACAACCAAAATTAAGATACTTAAGTTATGTGAAAAAAAACCGCAACCTCTGAAAAAACATGAAACTTAAAAATACTTCCTTAATAAGTTCTTAAAAAACAAGTTATGCCATAGAAAATAAACCCGACTTTTCCCGAGTTTTTAAAGTCAAAATTTGGAAAAAAAAAATCTCACAACAATCAACAATTTTGCATTACAAAGCTTTACCCAGACGGTAGGCCAAAACCACACAGAGTTTGGATCCATTTTATAGCAGAATCAATCAACTTTTCAGATAATCAAAGTTTTTTACAACCACAATTAAGATACTTAAGTTATGTGAAAAAACAAACCGCAACCTCTGAAAAAAACCTTAAACTAAAAATTACAAAATTGCTAGTTCTTAAAAAACAAGATCTGCCATAGAAAATAAAAGCGACTTTTCCCAAATTTTAAAGTCAAAATTTCGAAAAAAAAAAACCTCACAACAATAAGCATTTTTGCATTTCAAAGCTTAACCGAGACGGTAGGCCAAAACCACACAGAGTTTGGATCCATTTTATAGCAGTATCAATCAACTTTTCAGATAATCAAAGTTTTTTACAACCACAATTAAGATACTTAAGTTATGTGAAAAAACAAACCGCAACCTCTGAAAAAACATGAAAC
>NW_023000367.1:0-929 GCF_900245975.1 Drosophila guanche | reverse complement strand
CACTCTAAGCGGTGGATCACTCGGCTCATGGGTCGATGAAGAACGCAGCAAACTGTGCGTCATCGTGTGAACTGCAGGACACATGAACATCGACATTTTGAACGCATATCGCAGTCCATGCTGTTATGTACTTTAATTAATTTTATAGTGCTGCTTGGACTACATATGGTTGAGGGTTGTAAGACTATGCTAAATAAGTTGTTTGAAAATTTTACGAAATGTTCAAGCATATTGTATATTATTGGATATATGTACACTTATGTACAAAAATATTCATAATATTGACATTAAATGGAAATGCATTATCTCTCATTGTTGTATATATTTGTGTGAGAATAACGAAGAAAATATGTTATTTTTTTCCTTATTGGATCAAATAATACTGAGGAATGTCTAGCATAAAAAATGATTTATTTTTTTCATCTAGAATTGCCTCTTATTAATGATTTGAAAGGAACGTTGTTGTAAAAATAAATATTATTATTCGTGGTGTTTGTTATAAAATACGGACATTTTAATGATTTCATTATGAGAACGTGCTTTATGTATTAGTATCATTATAATTTTTAATATATGTATATACAACCTCAACTCATATGGGACTACCCCCTGAATTTAAGCATATTAATTAGGGGAGGAAAAGAAACTAACCAGGATTTTCTTAGTAGCGGCGAGCGAAAAGAAATCAGTTCAGCACTAAGTCACTTTGTCTATATGGCAAATGTGAGATGCAGTGTATGGAGCGTCAATATTCTAGTATGAGAAATTAACGATTTAAGTCCTTCTTAAATGAGGCCATTTACCCATAGAGGGTGCCAGGCCCGTATAACGTTAATGATTACTAGATGATGTTTCCAAAGAGTCGTGTTGCTTGATAGTGCAGCACTAAGTGGGTGGTAAACTCCATCTAAAACTAAATATAACCATGA
>NW_023000366.1:0-930 GCF_900245975.1 Drosophila guanche | reverse complement strand
GTGTGGTTTTGGCCTACCGTCTCGGAAAAGCTTTGAAATGCAAAAATGTGGATTGTTGTAAGATTTTTTTTTTTCGAAATTTTTACTTTAAAAACTCGGGAAAAGTCGGGTTTATTTTCTATGGCAGAACTTGTTTTTTAGGAACTAGCAATTTTGTAATTTTTAGATTGAGGTTTTTTCAGAGGTTGCGGTTTGCTTTTTCACATAACTTAAGTATCTAAGACCTGGTTGCAAAACACTTTGATTATCAGAAAAGTTGATTGATTCTGCCATAAAATGGATCCAAACTCTGTGTGGTTTTGGTCTGGGTAGAGCTTTGAAATGCAAAAATGTTGATTTTTGTGAGGTATTTTGTATGAAATTTTGACTTTAAAAACTCGGTTTTTTTTCTATGGCAGAACTTGTTTTTTAAGAACTTATTAAGGAAGTATTTTTAAGTTTAAGGTTTTTTCAGAGGTTGCGGTTTGTTTTTTCACATAACCTTAGTATCTTAATTTTGGTTGTAAAAAACTTTGATTATCTGAAAAGTGGATTGATACTGCTATAAAATGGATCCAAACTGTTTGTGGTTTTGGCCTACCGTCTGGGTTAAGCTTTGAAATGCAAAAATGTTGATTGATGTGAGATTTTTTTTTCGATATTTTTACTTTAAAAACTCGGGAAAAGTCGGGTTTATTTTCTATGGCAGAGCTTGTTTTTTAGGAACTAGCAATTTTGTAATTTTTAGATTGAGGTTTTTTCAGAGGTTGCGGTTTGTTTTTTCACATAACTTAAGTATCTTAATTTTGGTTGTAAAAAACTTTGATTATCCGAAAAGTTGATTGATACTGCTATAAAATGGATCCAAACTGTTTGTTGTTTTGGCCTACCGTCTGGGTAAAGCTTTGAAATGCAAAAATGTTGATTGATGTGAGATTTTTTTTTGTTGAT
>NW_023000365.1:0-930 GCF_900245975.1 Drosophila guanche | reverse complement strand
TTTACTCTTCGAGTACCGGGTATAAAATAAATATAAGCTGCGTGAGGGTGGGGGGGGGAGGGGTTGTAAAAGTCGGCAGAGGCAGAGGGACGACAGAGGCAGAGGCCGAGTGAAGCAGAGTGTGAATGAGAGAATGTGAAAAGAACAACAAAAGCTGCAGGACAGTGTGGGTTTAGCCACTGCTAATTAATTTCTTCTTTCTGGCTATAACAATGATCCAATCGGATCCCAATTTGGTGATCTGATAGATATGGCCCTTCCCTACAGAATGGCGTTTTTAGTTTTCTTTTATCTTTAAAATTATAGATTTGGGAGGTTTTCGCCCTTTTGAGGGGGCGGAAGGGGGCGGGGCACATCTTTTAAATACACTTGTAACAGTGTGAGCATACAGAAGTCTGGGTGCAAAATTTGGTGGCTCTAGCTTTTATAGTCTCTGAGATTCAGGTGCTCAACAAGACGGACGGACAGACGGGCGGACAGACGGACGGACAGACGGACGGACGGACAGACAGGGCTCAATCGACTCGCCTATTGATGGTGATCAAGAATATATACACTTTATGGAGTCGGAAACGATTCCTTCTGTGTGTTACATACATTAACTTTGTGCACAAATACAATATACCCTATTTACTCTTCGAGTACCGGGTATAAAACAAATATAAGCTGCGTGGGGGGGGTTGTTAAAAGTCGGCAGAGGCAGAGGGACGACAGAGGCAGAGGCAGAGGCCGAGTGTGAATGAGAGAATGTGAAAAGAACAACAAAAGCTGCAGGACAGTGTGGGTTTAGCCACTGCTAATTAATTTCTTCTTTCTGGCTATAATAATGATCCAATCGGATCCCAATTTGGTGATCTGATAGATATGGCCATTCCCTACAGAATGGCGTTTTTAGTTTTCTTCTATCTTTTAAATTGTAGATTTGGGAGG
>NW_023000364.1:0-930 GCF_900245975.1 Drosophila guanche | reverse complement strand
CCGACCCCATAAAGTGTATATATTCTTGATCACCATCAATAGCCGAGTCGATTGAGCCCTGTCTGTCTGTCCGTCTGTCCGTCTGTCCGTCCGTCTTGTTGAGCACCTGAATCTCAGAGACTATAAAAGCTAGAGCCACCAAATTTTGCATCCAGACTTCTGTATGCTCACACTTTTACAAGTGTATTTAAAAAATGTGCCCCGCCCCATTCCGCCCCCGCAAAGGGGCGAAAACCTCCCAAATCTACAATTTTAAAGATAGAAGAAAACTAAAAACGCCATTCTGTAGGGAATTGCCATATCTATCAGATCACCATTTGGATCCGATTGGATTATTATTAAAGCCAGAAAGAAGAAATTAATTAACAGTGGCTAAACCCACACTGTCCTGCAGCTTTTGTTGTTCTTTTCACATTCTCTCATTCACAATCTGCTTCACTCGGCCTCTGCCTCTGCCGTCCCTCTACCTCTGCCGACTTTAAACCACCCCCCCCCCCTCACGCAGCCTATATTTGTTTTATACCCGGTACTCGAAGAGTAAATGGGGTATATTGTATTTGTGCACAAAGTTAATGTATGTAACACACAGAAGGAATCGGGCGAAAGGGCGAAAACCTTCCAAATCTACAATTTTATGTTTATGTTTATGTAACACACAGAAGGAATCGTTTCCGACCCCATAAAGTGTATATATTCGTGATCACCATCAATAGCCGAGTCGATTGAGCCCTGTCTGTCCGTCCGTCTTGTTGAGCACCTGAATCTCAGAGACTATAAAAGCTAGAGCCACCAAATTTTGCATCCAGACTTCTGTATGCTCACACTGTTACAAGTGTATTTAAAAAATGTGCCCCGCCCCATTCCGCCCCCGCAAAAGAGCGAAAACCTCCCAAATCTACAATTTTAAAGATAGAAGAAAACTAAAAACGC
>NW_023000363.1:0-930 GCF_900245975.1 Drosophila guanche | reverse complement strand
ACAATTTCTGCCATAGAAAATCAACCCGAGTTTTTAAAGTCAAAATTTCGTACAAAATACCTCTAAACAATCAACATTTTTACATTTCAAAGCTTTACCCAGACGGTAGGCCAAAACCACACAGAGTTTGGATCCATTTTATAGCAGAATCAATCAACTTTTCAGATAATCAAAGTTTTTGCAACCAGATCTAAGATACCTAAGTTATGTAAAAAAACAAACCGCAACCTCTGAAAAAACCTTAAACTAAAAATTACATCCTTAATAAGTTCCTAAAAAAACAAGTTTTGCCATAGAAAATAAACCCGAGTTTTTAAAGTCAAAATTTCGTACAAAATACCTCTAAACAATCAACATTTTTACATTTCAAAGCTTTACCCAGACGGTAGGCCAAAACCACACAGAGTTTGGATCCATTTTATAGCAGTATCAATCAACTTTTCAGATAATCAAAGTTTTTTTCAAATAAAATTAAGATACTTAAGTTATTTGAAAAAACAAACCGCAACCCCTGAAAAACCCTTAAACTTAAAATTACTTCCTTAATAAGTTCTTAAAAAACAATTTCTGCCATAGAAAATAAACCCGAGTTTTTAAAGTCAACATTTCGTACAAAATACCTCTAAAAAATCAACATTTTTGCCTTTCAAAGCTTTACCCAGACGGTAGGCCAAAATCACACAGAGTTTGGATCCATTTTATAGCAGAATTAATCAAACTTTCTGATAATCAAAGTTTTTTGCAACCAGATCTTAGATACTTAAGTTATGTGAAAAAACAAACCGCAACCTCTGAAAAAACCTTAAACTAAAAATTACAAAAATGCTAGTTATTAAAAAACAAGTTCTGCCATAGAAAATAAAACCGACTTCTCCCGAGTTTTTAAAGTAAAAATTTCGAAAAAAAATCTCCCAACAATCCACATTTTTG
>NW_023000362.1:0-930 GCF_900245975.1 Drosophila guanche | reverse complement strand
TTTTTTAATGTCAAAATTTCGAAAAAAAAAAAATCCCACAACAATCAACATTTTTGCATTTCAAAGCTTTTCCGAGACGGTAGGTCAAACCCACAAACAGTTTGGATCCATTTTATAGCAGTATCAATCAACTTTTCAGATACTCAAGATTTTTTACAACGAAAATTAAGATACTTAAGTTATGTGAAAAAACACACCGTAACCTCTGACAAAAAGTTAAACTTAAAATGACCTTAAAATGATCCTTAATAAGTTTCTAAAAAACAAGTTCTGCAATAAAAAATAAACCCGACTTTTCCCGAGTATTTAAAGTCAAAAATTTGTAAAAAATACCTCACAAATAACCAACATTTTTGCATTTCAAAGCTTTACCCAGACGGTAGGCCAAAACCACACAGAGTTTGTATCCATTTTATAGCAGAATCGGTCAAATTTTCAGATAATCAAAGTTTTTTGCAATCAGATCTAAGATACTTAAGTTATGTGAAAAAACAAACCGCAACCTCTGAAAAAACCTTAAACTTAAAATTACTTCCTTAATAATTTCTTAAAAAACAAGTTCTGCCATAGAAAATAAAACCGACTTTTCCCGAGTTTTTAAAGTAAACATTTTTGCATTTCAAAGCTTTACCCAGACGGTAGGCCAAAACCACACACAGTTTGGATCCTTTTTATAGCAGTATCAATCAATTTTTCAGATAATCAAAGTTTTTTATATCCAAAATTAAGAAACTTAAGTTATGTGAAAAAACAAACCGCCACCTCTGAAAAAACCTTAAACTTAAAATTACTTCATTAATAAGTTCTTACAAAACAAGTTCTGCCATATAAAATAAACCCGAGTTTTTAAAGTCAAAATTTCGTACAAAATACCTCACAAAAATCAACATTTTTGCATTTCAAAGCTTTACCCAGACGGTAGGCCAAAAC
>NW_023000361.1:0-930 GCF_900245975.1 Drosophila guanche | reverse complement strand
AATAAATTCTTACCGTATATGATTCGTATTAAATGTTCCGATGTCATGTCGACTTGTTATTCGAGTGGATATTCTTACGAGGGGCATTTTGAATAATTGTTTATAAAAAATGTGTGCATAGAAACCATTGTTTGTCTGTAGAAATCCTTTATACTCAATTTTAGTATTATACGCGCTTTTACAATGACCAATAAATTCCGCATTTTTGATATTCTTGTTTATGGGACAGAAACTGTTTGACAAAGGTTTTTGAGGCTTCCACTAGTACCACTATCATGTATTAAAAGGCCGTTTAAAATATAAATATGTGAAAATATTATAAAAAAGTAATGAAGAAATGTTCTTAAGATTCACACTAATTGGGGTAGACAATTAAATTTACGAAAAATAGATTCTTTCGATTTTTGCTTTGAGATAAATGTAGGTGGTAGTGCTATGTGGGTATGAAAGGCTGTTATTTGTGGCTAAATATTTGCAAAAATGGATCATAAATAATATTAAATTGAAAATCATATTGATTTCCTTAAGAAAAAAGTCTAACAATAACATATTTTTAAACATTTATATTTTTTGACCCCTAAATTCAGTGCTGAGCATACCCAGAAAGTAGTCTTTGTGTACTCTATAGGGTTATCTTCAAAACGATTTAAAAATACCATTCTAACCGATAAGTGAATATCTGATCAATGACCCTTAAAGTAAATAAATCAAATTTTATGTTTCAAAAATAGGTTTTGTTAAATAAGCTTACATTGGTATTTATTAATGTCATTGAATCCAAAACATAAGAGTTGGATATCTAGTTGTCAAAGTTTGCACATGTATTAAAAATCGATGATGGACGATACTTAAAAAACGAATTATTTACAATAATATTTGAAACATTTGAGAATATGAATCAATCAAAATTGATTTAAATTATTTAATAAT
>NW_023000360.1:0-930 GCF_900245975.1 Drosophila guanche | reverse complement strand
GGGCTCCTTGAAGGTGGCCGGTACCCATATACGGGCCCTTGGTCTACTGGGCACCTCGCTCCAGTCCACAGCGACGAGCTTCGCCCCGGCGTAGACCTTACCGACTTGCGCCACCGCAGCTTTGTATAGCTTTACGGAGCGCTCATCCTCGCAGGCTACCACTTTGATGCTCCCCTGGAACCATCCCATGTCTTTGCAGGCCGGGGGTGGCCCGGGATCCTTGTCAAGAAGCTCGAAGCAGCGGTCGGCCAGTGCCGCTTCCACCTACTTCAATTGGCTTCTGGGTATTTTCCCCTCCGCGCTGCCTTTGTCGAGAACGCCTATCAGCGTCCTCTCCTTGGCAATCTACGCGAAGGATACATTTGGTAGAACCCTGGATCGCTTCGCGGCAGGTCCGGGCGTCTCTTGAGAGCGCTGCCTCTTCGGTTGTGCGGCCACCATCTGTGGCTCCACACTGAAGTTGGGCAACACCACCGAGGCCCATTCCACTTTCTTCAGCCAGTCTGCTGTTGGGCTGACTTCCTGGCTGGCGTTCTGCCGACGGAGTATGTGCCCAGCACTCCTATTTTCGGCATAGCTATATTTTTTGGTTTGGGCGCTGGTTGATAGTAAGCCATCACCCGCCGCTTCACCGGAAGGTTGAGCAGCCGCAATATTGCTTAGCTGCCCCACCATGGTATCAGTTTTGGGTGTTGGCTTTCCACCCATCCCAGGTTTAGGATGTAACCCACCCGGATTCATACCCGCGTCCTTCACCGTGCAGGTCTTTCCTGCGTCTGAGCGGATCGGGCCAGGCCTTTGGGCCGTTGCCTTCTCCCGCTTGGGATTTCTCCCTGCAGGCATTTGGGGAGTGCCTCGCTCCTTTTTGTTTTTTTTTTTGTCAATATTAAGTAGTCTATCCATAAAATTACCACCAGCTCCAGAGTAGCG